>NC_140964.1:3513232-3529459 GCF_056783735.1 Eptatretus burgeri | reverse complement strand
ACTTCACCTGTCAGTGTGCGTGTGCACGTGCACGTGCACGTGCGCGCTCGCGTGTGTATTATATATAATCTATTGGACAAAGAAGAGTGAAATAACAGTTTGGGACTTGAAAGCATTGTGATGGTGATGGAACGTAGTTTGACACACTGTGGAGTGGAACAGAGGGGTGGGTGCAACTGTGACAGAGTGGAGATCATTGTCTGTCTCTCTCAGTCGGTGCAGCCACGCCAGTGGAGTGGAGTGGAGTGGAGTGGAGTGGAGAAGGGGTGCAGCTCTTCCAAAAAAAGTGAAGGGTTTTAGTCTCGTTGAAGAACGAATAGAATAGAATAGGGTAGAGTAGAGTGGAGTGTCGTAGTGCTGACTTGCCGAAGGAGTGTAAAAGTGTGGCTGCACCGAAGGGGTGGTGTGGAGTGGTGCCGACTTGACGAAGAGGAAGTGGAGGGGTCGGGGCACAATAAAGACAACATTTTGTGTGTAAACTTAATAACCAATTTGCTCTGCCTCCCTTGAAAGACAGGTTGAATGTCGTGTTGCGCACTCAGCTCAACCTCAACCTCAATTGATGTGTATATTTTTGGCATATTTTGAGTTATGGTTGTGCTTCATGTGAGCACTGATTAGGTGTGTGCAGATATATTTTTGTATGCATATTGTTTAGAGGATGTCTACATATTACATTCACATTGGAGAATGTTGTGAATGCAAATTCAAGAGCACACACACACACACACACACACACACACACACACACACACACACACACACACACACACACACACACACACACACACACACACACACACACACACACACACACACACACACACACACACACACACACACACACACACACACACACACACACACACACACACACACACTCACACCTGTATCTAGCTGGTGCGTTAGGTTTTATGCATCGATTTCTTCCAACTAACTCTTAAATCCACTGTTGGTATGTAGTATTGTTTTTTTCTGATTTCAATGGCTAATCCCAACTCGCCATTCTCCTTTTAGGGACCAGGCAGCCAATGACATCTCTTATGCCACCATATTGTTCCACACGTTACTCGAACACATGGAGATGCAGTGCATCCGCTTCAGCACTGACCACAATATCCTGGTTCTGCATAATTTGCGGAGAGTCAAGCAGCAGCTGCAGGTATGGCGACAGAAATGGGAGTTTGTTGTGAAATTTCTGACTTCCAATTTCACATGCGACACTTTGAGCGATAGTTGGATTCAGCTGTCCCCACGACATGAAGTTGCCAGCTGGGTATTCCAACAGCATTTCCACAAATTTCTGACTGATTATGCAAATAAATAGAAGGGGATTGAAAGAGTTGTACATGGAACTTGAAGTAAAATGAATACCTTACATTGTGTGTTGATGTTGCCAAAACATATTCTTCAAGTCTGGTGATTGGGGGGTGGGGGGATTGGGAGGGTGGTCAACCCACTGGCCTTTGATTGTTCATCTTGCTTTGGAATATTATTTTCACTTGTATTTCCTCCTGCATTCTTTCATTGTTTGGTCTAGGTTTGGGTATTCCCGCACTCATTGTAATTTCTTCTCATCTTCCTCTGATATCATTATTTCTTATAAAATAATTCCATTTTATCCTCAATATGATTTTCAACAAGTGAATTTCAAAGAAAGTTTATTTTCTCCTGTGTTTTTTTTTTTTTTAACAAGGGGTTCATGTGGATGACCAATATATAAAAACCAGTGTAACTATCCCATTGAACATTGTCATGGGATAGTGATGGGGGATAATGGGTGTTTAATAGACTAGTTATGTTATTAATTAACGTTTTGCATTAGTGTGTGGTTTCTGTGTGAAAACGATACAGCATGTGTCAAAGTTTGTTTAGGAGCTGATAATCGTGAACCTCTCCCCACTGAAATGTGTCTAAAAGCATCCCACTATCCACCACCACCACCCCCCCCTCATTAATCCTCTTAATCATTCCCTTCATAATCTGTGCACTTTACAAATTGTTATACCAGCTCTGCAAGCCACCGAACCCTCCCTCCCCTCTACTCGAAGGCACAAAGGAAGATACCGTGACTGTGCGGAAGGTAAGCATCGCGCTAAGACTGTGATCTTAAGGACTCCAAGCTGTAAGAAGCTGCATCAGCGATGAGAAGCCAAGCAATGGGCATACAGCGGTGCACAGTCGTGTGGTTATAAAAGGCTGAGGGGGCGGGGGGGGGGCAGTTCAATTTAGCTTTGGAACAGTGGAGTTTAGAGTGCTTGAGTCAAGCCAAGGGCTCCCATAGTGTGAGCCGAACAACAGAGACATGGAAAAATTGTGCTCGGGGCATCGGGCAGGGAGAAGTCTGCATCACGCTGGCCGGACTATCAGGCCAGACTTCACCGACGCCCTGCACAATCATTGTGTGGGGCCAATCTTTCTGCCTTGTGACCTCTTCCCCTGTGTTATTCTCTGTGATGTGAATGGTGAAGTACTGCTTTAAGCTGTTACAATTTCTGGTTAGATTGATATCTACTTTAAATGGATGAGGTGTGTGTCTGTGTGCAAGGCATACTTTTTGTGTCCATTAATTACATTACTCTGTTCATTAATTACACACTATTGGAATATACCTTTTGACCCTTTAGACTGCTGGGACCCCTTTGACCTTTAAAGACACTTTAGGGATCTTAAAGTTTCTGAGGACCCAAAAGACACTACGACAACAACAACAGGCATTTTAAAGGCCATTTTTCCTATGAGAGCAGGGGTGAGCCTTGGGGGGGGCCCATGACGATCTTTTCCACTTTGCCCTATTTTCTGCATGTCCCTTATTAACCCTCTTACCCGCATTTCTTCTTCCATCACCTTTAGCTCCCCGAGGACACGAAAGACCTAGATAAGCCAAATATCCCAAATACCCAGAGGACCCACTAAGACTCTACTATAAATTTGTGTCATGTTTTTTTTTGGAGTTCTGCTAGAGCATTTTGATGTAAAATATTATACACCAAAATGATCGCCATGACCTCCTCAGTTAATTTGGCTAAATAACTACTAAAAATCCATTATAATTCCCATGTTTTAAATGCATGCCATGTTATCATATATTAAGCAGCTTAATACATCCTACTACCATGGCATGGCATTCAAATTACAAATGAAATACCAAAACCAATCAACATTTTAACAAAGCATATATTAATTAATACTAATTATATTTACAGCAACAATGAGAATAGTGGTATCATATGGCAATAATAATAATGAACATATAATCCCCACTCTGGCCCCAAACACATCTACACTTGGTGAAAAGCGAGCCAATGCTGAAGCAGTACAGCAGCCTGGTATGCATCAAGGCTATGAAGACGAATTAAAATTTGGTCCAACAGGCCCACTAGTTGCATTAAACAAAGAACTGGGTTGCGATTGCGGTTGCTGTTGCTGTTGTTGCTGTTGCTTTCTTCTTCACCCCCCCCCCCTTCTCTATCGAATAAACCCTGTTTTCTCACCACTGGCATGTTGGCCTTGTGCGTGGTTCGGATTGGAAATTGGTACCAAACTTCGCAAGCAGGGTTAAATTTGCGGTACCTTCCCCTGGGTGGGGTTCACCTTCAGGCGCCGATATGTTTTGAATGGATGAGCTGCCATAGGGGACAGATGTAGTTGGAGTTTCTGTAAATCAGAAACCAAAGGAAATATCTGTTCGGCTTTCTCTGAGGACCATCTGTCGCTAAATTTGGTGATCGACCGAGTCGAAGATTTGACGTGTCTACAGTTAAATTGGGATCAGGGCACTGGTCCGAATCCGATGAACATTACAATATCTTCATTTTTATCCCCCGCCACGTGGCGGAAGGGGGATATTGTTGTCACCCGGGTCGTCCGGCCATCCGGCTGGCTGGGCGTCAACATTTATTTCAATGGCGGGGGATTCCCCATATCTGATGGGTATATTTATATTTTCTTATCTGTTACTCCTTTGTTTAGTACGCTATCACAGTTCCTGCCTTTCTTCTTGTTGTGTACTCTTGTTATTTTTCCATCGGATGATTCCTGCCCTCCTTGTAAATATCATGATTGGATACACATCATGATCCAGCCCGATGTTGTGGTATACCGGTACATAAATTTTGGCAATCCCCAACTCTTCCAACTTTTGTATTCATTTTCCCCCAAACCTCAAAGCACTCAAATCAAGATATATATATATATATATATATATATATATATATATATATATATATATATATATATATATATATATATATATATATATATATATATATATATATCTATATATATCTATATATATCTATATATATCTATATATATCTATATATATATATATATATCTATATATATCTATATATATCTATATATATCTATATATATCTATATATATCTATATATATCTATATATATCTATATATATATATATATATATAATTTTTTTTGTTTTTTTAAACGACACAATGAATGTAAAAATCCATTCAATCAATTATTTGGGTTTTCCTTTACAAGCAGGTGAATAGTTGATATTAAACTGCAAGTTGATTGACGTTTGTAATTGGATAGTTTATAAATGGTATTTTATGGAAATCACTTGTGTACAATGTGGTGATTATATAATCTGATTAAAAATAAAGATTCCCTCGTATTGTGTGCTTGCAGACATCTTATGCTTCTCAGCCGGCACTCATGGCTGAGAACATTTTGCGATGTCTGAAGGAAGAGAAGGTCATCTTGGATAGAGCTACAATGAACTACGTAATGTCTTCTGGAACTTTCTACCCAAAGTCTCGATCATTTTTTGATTTGAGCAGATAAAAGCAAACACTGTTTGAAGACGACCAGTTTTTTTTAATGTATTGCCCTGATACCAATTTATCGGAGAAAATAAAAATGATAAGGGGAAAAAATTGTTTTTTTCCAATTACAAGGTACAATAAATGGGGTTGGAGTTTTTATTTTTCCAGGGATCCTTTTCTCTTAATGAGGTATATAGCCATAAAACAACCACTATCTTGTTCAGATGTTACTGGTTACGTGAGCGGAAGCATATCCATCTCTAGCTGTAACACTGGTTTGTTCGTTGAATCACATAGTGAAACAGGTATAGCACTTATTCAATTTTGCTACTTCATAATTGAGAGAATTTTTGCATTGCAGGGATCCAGTGGGTACATGAGGACCCAGCAGAGAAGCATTCTCACAGAGAGGCAAGTTACCCTGGAACAAACCATTAACGAGGTGAAAAAACGTGTGCAGGTGAGCTGACATTAACAAAGATGCGCTACCAATTGGGCAATTGTAACTTTGAATGAAATGTTGAGATGTATGAATCATGCATGCCATGGTTATGCATGGTTTCCATTTTGGAACTGTGTTCAGATTATTCAGCAAAACATGAGAATTCTGGAAGATTTTCAAGATGACTTTGACTTTCGTTACAAGAACTCGCAATCCCGAGGTAAGACCTCTTGCTGAATGTGAAGCAAAATTGATAGTGTGTGCAAAGATTTATGTAATTGGGAATTTGATGCATGTCGGCATCGCATGATAAAACCGAGACCGCAATTGGGACTCGTTTTGATGGAAATAGTATAGAAAGGGGGGTTTTGAGACGAGCCATCCTCTCAGTTGAGCTCATTAGTGTTTGCTCACCTGCTCAATGTCTTATCTCAAAAAAAACCTCTTTCTTTACTTCTGGGAGGGGGAGGGGGAGGGGATAGTCTTTCACTAATATATATATATATATATATATATATATATATATATATATATATATATATATATATATATATATATATATATATATATATATATATATATGTATATATATATATATATATATATATATATATATATATATATATATATATATGAAGACCACAAGGGAAAAAGCAGAGATGTCAGGATAAGTCAATTTTGAAGAAATTGAAAAACAAAGTTTCAAGACTTTGGTGGACTGTTTAATAACTGTCATGTAGATTTCTTTTCCAGTAAAAGGAAGAGTGATCATTGGCCGATCAAATTAAGCATGTAGCATTTGCCAAGCTTCTGTGTTATTTAATTTAAGAGCAAAGAACGAATCAATGTTGCAAACTGACATCACTGGTTATTCCCTTGTTTAATAATTGCCATGCAATTTTAACCCAGGATGTGTTGCAAATTCATGCTTGTTGGTTATTAGCATACATAACATGACTGGTGATCACAGATTTTTTTTTTTCAACATTAAACAGTCATTGTTTTTTTGTTTGATTGGTGTTCAACGCCACACTCAAGGGTATTGCGCTGATATGACGACAGAATCTCCATTTCTTACTCCGTACTACTTAATATGATGGAAAACCGGGAGGAAACCAAGGATAAACCACCCCCGCGATAGCCGAAGTCACCTCATGTGACTCCCTCATATACCTCAGCAGGTTGATTGGGCGGTGGGTACATCGAATGAGGATGGGTACTCAGACGCGCTAACCATTAAGCCATGGCATGGGTCCCATAAAAGTCAAAGGTTTGACCAGGCTTGAACCACGATATGCACCAACTACGGAGCCCATGATATAACCAAATAGTCCATTGTAGTGCTCAGAGTTTATGCTGTGAAAGTTTTACAACCTTTCATTTTTTAGTTTCTCAACTCTGAATATTATGGTGGAACAATTAACATGAATGAAAGGGAGACTTCCGGTTCCGGTTTTGAGCGGCAAGAGGTCTCCTTCGGGGCTCCCTGCTGACATTCTCAAAGTTAAGTTCCGGTTGTTATTTGTCCCGTTTTAACTGTTTAATTTTCTCACCTACATGTTAATGTGTGTTCCTAGTTCGGTTTTGTTTCAAAAATCGTGCTATTTTGTGAGTATTTATGTCGACGTTCTTACCTGGTGTTTGAGGCCTAGTCCTAGGCTTGAGGCCTACCGGTTCCACTTGGTGTTCGATCGTTTTTTTTGTTTGTTTGTTTGTTTTTTCTCCCCATTACCTTCAATTTCTATCCTCCCCATTACCTTCAATTTTCATCCTCCCCACTTTCCAAACATCCCCCATTCTCCCAACTAATCTCTTTCTTATCTCAAAAAAAAAAAAAAATATATATATATATATATACCCAACAACAACAACAACAACACGCTCACCTTCTCCCGATTCTGCTACTTCTTCTTCCTCTTAACTTCCTCCTCGTCTTCCTCGATTTTTTTATTTTTTTATTTTTTTTTTTTACATTTTCCATGACCTAATCTGTTGAACTCTCTCATACATTAATATTAACAACAAAAACGATCTTATGATGCTTCATCTTCCTCTCTCACACATGTGGTACTCTTTACTGTTTCACAATGCACTACTCTTCTGCTATTTCAACAGACTGCTTTCATTTCGACCTCTCCTTCATTCCTTGCCTAAAAAATCCAACTATTACAGCGCTTCTTCTCTCCATGCTCTGAATTCGCCTTCATTGCATCCATCAAGAATTGTGTTAAATCGCATCTCTGACCTAAAACTTTTAAAAAACACAGTTTGCCATGGATGCTCGCTTTCCATCAACCATTCTTTTTTTCCAACTTCAGTGCCAACTCACCCCCCTCACCCCTCACTCTCACTCTCAAAGCAACCATCCCTCTCTTCTCCCTCCAAGCCTCCCTCTCACCTCTTTCAAAAATTCCCCCCTCACCTTTCTCCCACCTTTCATCCCCCTCACTCTTCCTTCTCTAAGTTGCCCCCCCTCTCATCCACCAACCTGCCTCCCTCGAGTGCCCTCTCACCTCCATCTCTTCACTCCCCCTCCTCAAATACTCAACTGCCATCTTCCTTGTCTCTTGTCCCCCCTCTCCCCCAGCACCACAGAGCCTTTTCTCCTCCTCATTCGGCCCCCTCCCCTCGCTATTCTGCAATACCCCACACTCCTTCAGCAACCCTCCTTACCTCCCCCTCGTCCCTCGTCCTACCCTCCCCCGCCCCTCCACCTCCTGCACCCAAAGCCTCCTCCCCTACCTCTTCATTAAAAGTGTGGACCTCAAATATCCGGGGCCTTCGCTCAAACCTTTCAGATCTTTCCATGCAGGTTGCCACTGACAAACCAGACATTATCTGCCTAACAGAAACTTTCCTCTCCCAAGACGTGTCTGACTCCCAAGTATCTCTCCCTGGTTACTCCCTCTTACGGTATGACAGACCTGAGCCTCGTCCTGGTGGAGGTGTTGCTCTCTTCATCAAAGACTCTATTCCTCACTCTCCCTGCACTGCTCTCACTCCCCCACACCCCCAGGAATACCTCTGGCTTCGGCTTCCCCTCCACTCCCACCTCATGTTTATATGTGTACTGTACCGTCCACCGAACAGTGATGACTCCATCTACACCTCACTCTCCGAAAACATGGACCATCTTCTATCTTCTCATCCAAACTCTCTCTTCCTCTTATGTGGCGACTTCAATTGTCATCACGCCAGTTGGCTAGGTGTGGGTACCTCTCTCACCTGCCATGGGACATCAGCAAAAGCTTTCTGTGACTCATTGGGACTGACTCAATCGGTCAACTTCCCGACCCGGATCTCAACCAATGGTACTCCATCTCTTCTGGATCTGATTTTGACAAATTTCCCTGACAATATCTGCTGCTCTTCCTTCGCTCCAATTGGTTCTTCTGACCACGTCCTTGTTAAAGTGGACATCTCTCTGGCTGTTATCAGAGAACCACCTCACCGCCGTCGAGTCTGGCATTTCACTCAAGCCGACTGGCAGGGTCTCCGAGCAGCCATCAAACTTACAGACTGGTCTCCTATCACTACTTTCTCAAACATCAACTCATCCTGGGAATTCTTTCAAAGAAACTTGCTCTCCCTCATGCACAGATTTATCCCCTCTCGTGTTCAGTTGTCTTACCCTTCCTCCCGCCCTTGGTTTACTGAAGCTTGTGGCGAGGCAGTTGTCCTGAAACAACTTGCCTTTGCCTCATGGAAAGCTAACCCAACTGAGGGCAATCTCAGTTCTTTCCACAAAGCTCGGAACAAGTGTGTAGCTACCCTCAGGAGAGCCAGAAAACAACATCTTTCTCATCTCAAGTCTGAACTCTCAAAGCTCTCTCCCTCCTCAAAATCCTGGTGGCGTTTAATCAAATCTGTTTCTGGTGTATGTTCCCCCTCCATCCCCTCCCTTACCTCAAATGGCCGCACTGCTGATTCCACACGTGATAAAGCTGAATGTCTAAACTCGGTGTTTGCAGCTAAATCTTGTGTCCCAAACCCATCACTATCTCTACCCACTTTACCCAGTCGCACCCAACTGTCCCTGGACTCTGTATCCTTTTCTCCTGACAAGGTGGAGAGCTTGCTTTCAAACCTCGAGTCAGATTCTGCAACCGGTCCAGACGGCATCAGCCCACGTGTCCTCAAAGCCTGCTCTTCTGCTCTTGCTCACCCTCTCTCTGTTCTATTCACCCTCTCATTTTCCCAAGGTCATCTGCCATCTGCTTGGAAATCTGCTAACATCACTGCCCTGCATAAAAAAGGTGCAAAAACAGATCTCTGTAACTATAGACCAATCAGCCTTCTCCCAATCATCAGCAAGGTTATGGAATCCATCATCGCTTCAGACATGAAATCCTTCCTCTTCTCCAATGGCTTGATTTCCAATCATCAACTTGGTTTCAGACCAGGTCACTCTACCCTAGATATGCTGCTACTGCTCTCCCATCAATGGATGGAGGTCCTCAATGCCAGACAGGAAATCCGAGCCGTATCCCTGGACATATCACGTGCTTTTGACACAGTCTGGCACCCTGCCCTACTCACCAAACTCTCTTCCCATGGTATTCAAGGCCATCTCCACTCATGGCTCGCAGACTTCCTCTCCTGTCGCAGTCAACGTGTGGCCCTAAATGGAGTTCTTTCATCCCCTCTTCCTGTGCAGGCTGGAGTTCCTCAAGGTAGCGTTCTGGGCCCTGTTCTTTTTCTGGTTTTCATCAATGATCTCTCGGACTCTCTGGAAAATCCTCTATTTCTCTTTGCCGATGACTCCACCCTCTGCCGTACCATCTGTCATCCCTCAGACCGGCAAGCAGCAGCTTCTTCGCTCACTGCAGATCTGGATAAAATCACAAACTGGTCCAACACGTGGAACATGTCTTTCAATCCAGACAAATCTCACACTCTCACTATGTCTCTTCGAAAGGACCGTTTACAAAACCCCCCATCCACTTTCTCAACAATCCTCTGGAAGAAGTCTTTTCTTTCAAGCTTCTGGGTCTCACTATCTGCCATGACCTTTCCTGGGAAAGTCACATTTCCAACCTTGCCTCAAAAGCCAGTCGCCGACTGGGAATCCTCCGTCGTGCAAAGTCCTTCCTCGGCCCTCTTGAGCTCCTGACCACTTACAAAGCTTTTGTCCGTAGCCTGATGGAGTACTGCTCTCCCCTCTGGGCTGGTGCTCCTGCCTCCCACCTTTCTCGACTTCACGCTGTCGAAACCAGGGCTTTTAAGATCATTGGCATCTCCCGCAATGAAGCTGAGTCTTTGGGCCTCTCACTCAATCACCGCAGGTTGGTCGGTGGTCTTTCTGTCTTCTACCGACTCCTCTCCAGCCTTGCCCCCCCTGCTCTCTCTGTGATTTGTCCCAACCACATTTCCACAGGGCGCTCAAGGTCCGCCAACAACCCCCTTCTGGTAAAACTACCAAAATCACGAATCACTGCTCATCTTCACTCTTTCATTCCCCTTTTTTCCCGCCTTTGGAATAAACTTCCTCACTCTATTCTTTCCCATTCTTCCCTCCAGGCTTTCAAAACAGCTGTTCACCACCACCTCTTATCTTCCCCCATCCAAATCCTCGAACTTTTCTACCCCCGATAATCCACCCAAGCCCACTTCCTTCAATTCTCCTGCTTTCCTTCCTGAAAGTCCCTTTAATGTCCATCTTCCCCTCGCCATGTTCCCCGTCCCATCCCCATCCCTCTCCCTTCCACAGTTCACCTGTGTCTGTTCCCCAATGTTTTGTCCCTTCCACTCCCGCCCCTCTTGTCTCATGCCTCCTTGCTGTGAGTTGTGTGTTAGCTCTCATACGAGCCTCGACCAAGGTATACAAAAAAAAAAAAAAAAAAAAAAAAGGGAGATAACCAGGAGTAAAGTACTGACAACTCTGGGTTTCTACTTGTTCAGCTTTGACAACACTTGTTTTTCATTGCACAGCTAAACTTTATACCATATAAATGATGTGACACCCCTGGTTATTTGTTAAAGTAATATTGTGAGAGGGAACCTTATGTTGCCAACTATTGGCAGGTGCAATAACCCTGAAATTTATAAAAAGTGACATCTCTGGTTTTCCCCTTGTGGTCTTCATATATATCTATCAAATATAGACTCAAACAGTGAATATATGTTCTATTTTTGGAAAGAACTTATTTTTTTTTATAACACATCCCCATCGAGTATACATTGGAACTTGGTTCTTTGTTCTTGGTTCTTGGTTTTACTATCTTTGTTGAGCAGAGATGAAATGACAAACCTCTTTGAATGCTCTTGTCTGAGCACCTCCTGAGCCACATATCATTTTGAGATTGTAGTTGATTAAATTATCAAAATTTATTTTATCCATTCAAGGATATTTATTTTCTTGACATGCTCAAACTTATTTTTATTTAAATTTAACTGCTGATTTGTTTTTTTTCAACATTTGTTTTAGTTATTTCTTCAACAAGACTTATTTGATATTTCTCATATTCAATAAACTCTACCAAAGCTGTGATTTTCTCCACTCTTTGGTTTGGTTATTGCTTGATTCTATCATTTTATATACCAGTAAAAGGTGGCAGGTCAGGTCAGGTATGGGAGCATGTGCTTGAACAGTGCGTCGCTGCGTCCACTTTCCGCCGGTACTCCAGGGGCCTCTGTCTGGCCTTCCCCCAGGCAAATGCCAGGCCCATCCCCATGTCCTTGAGATGTCGATCAACCTGCTGCAACCACGAGGCACGTGGTCGGCCCATTGGCCTTCTCCACTCATGAGACTCCCTCGCTGAGAGAATCTGGTGAGCAGGATCAGCGTCAGGAAAACGAGCCACATGTCCATACAGCCGCAACTGACGCTCACGGACCATGCAGGTAACAAATCTCATCTTAGTCTCTCTCAGCAACCGCTCGTTGGACACAAAATCTGACCAGCGATAGCCAAGGATTCTCTGAAGAGACCTGGTACCAAAGGAATTAAGTCTCCGTCTCAGATCCTTGGTCAGAGTCCAAGTCTCGCATCCATAGAGCAAGACTGGAAGCACCAATGACCTGAAGACTCCGACTTTCGTCCTCCCGCACACGTCCCGGCAGCGCCACACCCCATGATCCAGTAAATACATGACTCCCCAGGCCCGACCCAGACGTCTACTGACCTCTGACTCACAACCAGCAGACATGAATATCACTGCCAAGGTAAGTGAATCTCTCCACGACCTCAACATCCTCACCACAAACAGACACAGACAGGACAGCAGCATCCAAGATGTCATTGAAAGCCTAGATCTTAGTTTTGACCCAGGAAACCCGTAATCCCAATGACTCCGACTCCTCATTCAGCACCTCGAGGGCCCACAAAAGGATATCTAAAGTCTCTGCAAAGATGACTGCATCATCTGCGAAATCAAGGTCCGAGATCTTGACCTACCCAAACGATGCACCGCAGCTTGATCTTTCTGACATCCTCCCTAAAATTCATTCCATACAAGTGCTGAAAAGTGTGGGGGCCAGTACACACCCTCTGACGAACTCCAGTAACAACTGGAAATAAGTCAGAGATGGTACCACCACACTTCACAGCACTCTCAGTACCAGAGTAGAGTTCAGATATCAGATCGATCAGTTTTGGTGGCACCCCACGAAGACCAAGAATCCTCCAGAGGGCATCCCGATTCACTGAATCGAACGCTTTACAGAGATCAACATAGGCTGCAAGCAGCCCCTGCCGAAACTCTCGTCTGCATTCGGTGAGGACCCGAATAGCAAGGATATGGTCAATCGTTGATCTCTTTGGTGGAAAGCCTGACTGCTCTGGACGCTGGTGCTCAAGCAGATGGTGGCGAACCCTCTCAAGAATTATCCGAGCAAAGACCTTGCCCGGCAGTGAGAGCAGCGTCACCCCTCGGTAGTTGTTGCAGTCTTGGCGATCACCCTTCCCTTTCCAGAGAGGGACAACAAGGCCCCTCTTCCAATCAGTTGGGATGATGCCTGTGTTCCAGGCAGAGCACAAAACTGCATGCAATGACACGATTGCAGCATTTCCACCAGCCTTGAGAAGTTCAGCATGGATGCCACAGATCCCTGGAGCTTTACCCCGTTTCAACCGGTTCACCAAAGCCCGTGTTTCCACAAGTGAAAGTGGACCACAGTTGATTGGAGGGTCAGCAACAGGGATTGTAACACCCTGAACGTCCAACTCGACAGCTGGGGATCAGCCTGGTACAACCGTTCAAAGTAACCGGCCCAGCGGGCCTTCACTTCAGACTCTGTCAAGAGCCTACCACTCTCTGCTCTCACTGCAGTGCTCCGAGGGATGGGCTTGGATGAACGCAATGCGCAAATTCCCCTGTAAGCGGGACGAGGGTCAACTGTCCACAGGTGATGCTCTACCCCCTCGCAGATTCCTTGCACATAGGCCTCCTTGTCCACCCTTAGTGCACGTACAGTTTTATGCCTCAGCTCTGCGATTCAGCCTGGCCCTGCGACTCTGGTCAATGGTATCCAGTGTCCCTTCAGTGAGAAAATTCTTCTTTGCCCTTCGGCGAGTTCCAAGACATCCACCGGAAACATCATGGACGGTGGTCTTGAAGGCACTCCACAACTCTTCAGGACCTCCCAAAGCACCCAGACACCCCAAATGTCCACTCAGCCTGTTCGCAAACTCCTCAGCTACTCTCTCATCCTTGAGCTTGCCAACATCCAGCCGAGGCTGGGATGGTACCATTCTCCAGGATTTAAGGTACAGCTTTAGAGTTGCTACAACAAGCCGGTGGTCAGTATTGAGGAACTGAGCACTCCGGTAGACCCTGCAGTTCTGAATCATCCTCCAGCGACCATCAACAAGGACATGGTCAATCTTCTTTGCCACACTGCCAGCGTTGGAATACCAAGTCCAGTGATGAGCTTGTGGGAGCTGAAACCATGAACCAGCCACCCTAAGTCCATGACTTCTTGCAAAGTCAAGGAACTTAGTGCTATTCTGGTTAGTTCTATTCTTAGTGCTATCCTGACCCATGGGGACCAACACATGTCTCGTAACCATCCCTATCAGTTCCAGTCGATGCATTGAAATCCCCCAAGACTAGAAGTGTATCTCGTCTGGGGCATTGATCAACCACGGACTTGAGCGTGGTGTAGAATGTGTCCTTCACGGTGAGGTCACTCGCCTCAGTCGGAGCATAGACAGAGACCAGGGAAATGACACCTACGGAGTGACGAATCCTTAGTCTCATAATACGCTTGTTGACCGGTGTTACCTCAATTATCATTGGGGTCAGCTTATTGGTCACAGCGACAGCAACTCCTTGAGTCTGGTAACCATCAGAGCGACCAGACCAATAGTAGGTGTAACCACCCACCATTATCTTGCCGCAATCCGGTCTCCGAACCTCAGAGAGTGCTGCAATACCGATGTCCAAACGCTTGAGCTCAGATGATAACAGAAACAGGTGATCATCCTCTCTTAGGGATAGGACATTCCAGGCACCCACCTGAAGGGACCGCCTCAGGTTAACCCAAGGAGACCGCCGTCTGGTGGACGACACCTCAGCACCACTCCGACACACTCTCCTTTGGCTTTGCCCCAATCCCGTCATCTGGTGAGCTGCCCTGCGAAGGGAAGCTGCACAGGAGGTACTCCCACGGAGTGGGTTTTCAGATTTTTTTGGCGTTTTTGTGTTTTGCGGAATGAAGGGTTTTACGGTGGCCGGAGTGCAAATCCTGCCACCAACCTCCTAATAAAAAGTAACCCAACTGCAAGAGGACGTTCGCAGACACAGTTGGGCACTAGATATCGATGGCCGTTGGCTCACAAGGAGCTCCTCCGCCCTTTGACAGGTTTTGTTTTTAATCTTGCTGGGTGTCCATATCCAAACACCCTCCTCACCAGAAAACTTGGTGGGGAAACGATTTAGTCGCCGACAACCCGACCATGGAACAGGTTAGTACAGGTTTACATCGTACCTGAAGCAGGTCACAGATCTAACCTGACCTTCACCATCTCTCAATGATGAAGAATCACTTAAATTCTAGTCGTCAAATCCGGATCTTCACCAAAATCTAATCAGTTCGTCCTTGACACACACTGAACCAGTCCACAAAATTTCATCTGGATCTGTCCACAAACAAACAGACAGAAAGGGGTGAAAACATAACCTCCTTCACCTTCAGTGGCAGAGGTAATAATCACATTGTTTAAAAGAAGGAAGGTTTATTCAAAAAAGGTTGATTGCATTTGGTCTGCTGACTTGATTGAACTCAATAATGATATGGGATAGAAGTATGCTTTAACTGTTATTGATTTAAGTAGAAGATATGCATGGGTTGTTGCTTTGAAAAACAAGAGGTAATACTCTTTTTTTTTTTTTTTTTTTTTTTTTCCTCTCTCTCTCTCTCTCTCTCTATCTCTATCTCTATCTCTGTCTCTGTCTCTGTCTCTGTCTCTGTCTCTGTCTCTCTGTCTCTCTGTCTCTCTGTCTCTCTGTCTCTCTGTCTCTCTGTCTCTCTGTCTCTCTGTCTCTCTGTCTCTCTGTCTCTCTGTCTCTCTGTCTCTCTGTCTCTCTGTCTCTCTGTCTCTCTGTCTCTCTGTCTCTCTGTCTCTCTGTCTCTCTGTCTCTCTGTCTCTCTGTCTCTCTGTCTCTCTGTCTCTCTGTCTCTCTGTCTCTGTCTGTCTCTCTGTCTCTGTCTGTCTCTCTGTCTCTCTGTCTCTCTGTCTCTCTGTCTCTCTGTCTCTCTGTCTCTCTGTCACTGTCTCTCTGTCTCTCTGTCTCTCTGTCTCTCTGTCTCTCTGTCTCTCTGTCTCTCTGTCTCTCTGTCTCTCTGTCTCTCTGTCTCTCTGTCTCTCTGTCTCTCTGTCTCTCTGTCTCTCTGTCTCTCTGTCTCTCTGTCTCTCTCTCTCTCTGTCTCTCTGTCTCTCTGTCTCTCTGTCTCTCTGTCTCTCTGTCTCTCTGTCTCTCTGTCTCTGTGTCTCTGTCTCTGTCTCTCTGTCTCTGTCTCTCTGTCTCTCTGTCTCTCTGTCTCTCTGTC
>NC_140964.1:3475732-3490732 GCF_056783735.1 Eptatretus burgeri | reverse complement strand
ACGTGCAGGTGGGAGTAGCGGAGCCAGGGGAAGAAGAATGTTTTGGTAAATTTGGTTGGGGAACGAGGAATAGAGAGCGCCAAGAGCTGATGGAGTTGATGGCTCGGATAGGATGGTCGTGGATCGTTAATTCTCTCAAAAGCGGGAAAGCCACAACATTACGTATTGGAGTGGACATAATAGAACACAACTGGATTTGATGGTAGTGAGGAAGCAACATTTGTGGAGGGTTACGTGTTGTAAAGTAGTGGCATGAGAGCGTGTTACCATCCAGCACAAGCCTGTGGTGTTTGTGGAATGGATAGATAAAAGGAGGGATGTTAAGAGCAGGGGTCAAAAGATTAAGTGGTGGAGGTGTAGGGGAAACGTCTTTGAGGGCAAGGTCTGAACAACCTCGCAAAGAAGCGGAAGGTTTGGAGGAGGAGTTGGGAAGAAGTAGAGAGAGGCAGTTAGGGTAATTGCAGAAGTTTTGTGTGGAAGGACGTCAGGAAAGGGTGCATTATCGAGGGATAGAAACCAGGTATGGTGAACGGAGAAGGTAGCAAAGGCAGTGCTGAAAAGAAGGTTTGGAAGAGGACAGTGAAGATCAAGGATAGGGGGAGGCAGCTGGATGCGTGGTTGCTGCACCTGTTTAGGCAGAAGAAGAAAGCAGCAAGGAGAGCTTTGGATAAGGTGAGGAATAATATGGAAGAGGAGTTGTACAACAAGTCGGAAGAGGATGGTGAGAGTAAGTAGGAGGAGATTGGGACCAAACTTTGTGCAGAGCGTTGGCGTTGCTTAAGCAGTCTCCTTGGCTATTGGGCACAATCCTGGACGGGTCGCCACTCCAACACGGTATACCAGCATGCTGGCACTCATTTTGCCGACCTCGGAAGGATGACAGGCCGAGTTAACCCCACCTTGTTTTTCATTAAATTGCTGAGTGGGATTTGAACTCACGACCCGATGATCCAAAGCCCGCCACCCTAGCCATTAAACCAACACCAGGAATATTTCCTCCTGGGAGTAAGATGATGTATAAATTGCCTAATGACAGGGATGATAATGGTAAGGACATGAATGGTCGGGGGGGGGGGGGTTTAGTGATTAAGAATGGCGGCAGGAGGTTAGTGCCCCAGAGAGAGAGGGGCAGTATTGAAGGTGTGGCAAGGGTATTTGAAAGAGCTTTCAAACCGGGAAAAGGAAGCAACGCCAAGCTGGAACTACCATGTTATTCGGCAGGGAAAGTGGAGTTGTGGAGGATGACATGCTGACGGCATTGAAGAAGAGAAGAATGCCAGGCATTGATGAGGTGTGTCCAGAGATTATAATTGCAGCAGAAGTCTGAGTCGGTTGGAAGAAGAGGCTTTTGAATGTATGCATTAGAGAGGGTTCAATTCCGGAGGAGGGGAGGACAGGGTTAATTTTGCTGATATGGAAGGGGAATTGCAATGTTCAAGATCTGGGGAAATACATGGCCATTACGCTTCTAAGTCATGTGATAAAAGGTGCTGGAGAGGATTGTGGATGGGAGAATATGGAAGAGGGTGGAAATGGAGATCGGAGAAGAGCAGCAAGTTGTTAGAAAGGGGAGCAGGACAATGGATGGGATGTTTGTGTTGAGTCAGCTGGTGGAGAAGATGTTGGAGGTGCAAGGTGAGATGGCATTGGCATTTGTGGATCTGGAGAAGGCCCACAGCACGGTCCTGAGAGGGAGATGTTGATGGCAACGCTGAGTTGGATGGGAGTTCCAGAAGCAGAAGTTAGGTTGGTGGAAGGGATTACAAGGAAATGAAGGGAAGAGTTTTGGTTGGTCCTGGGATGTTGAGTTCAGTGTGAACATTGGTTTTAGGCACGGAAGTGCTCTCAGCCCACTCCTGTTTATCATGGTGATGGAGCTGGTAAGCAGGAAGGTGAGCTTTTGAGGGGTCATGTGGGGAGGATGCTGCGTGCGGATGATCTGGCTGTTGTGATGGAGAGTGGGCGGGAGGTGCTGGAAGTACTGGGGGAGTGGAAGCAGGCATTTGGGAAGCATGGGCTGAAGATGAGTCTGGATCAGACGGAGGTGATATGGGTCAGGCAGCAGAGAAAATAAATGAATATCTGGTTTGGGCCGAAGGAGATCAGGCAGGGAAATAGGTTTGAGTATGTGGGAGGAACAGTGACCGGGGATGGAAAGTCCGAGGCAGATGTACGGTCTGGAGACGGTGGCACTGACAAAGAGACAGCTGAGGCTGCAGGTTTGTGAGAACAATTGGGTTACGGGGATTGCGGGAGTGAAGAGGGTATATAGAAGTAAGATGGGTGAACTGGGGGAGAGGATTGGTGTGCAGATGAGTTTGACGGGGACGTTGGTGAAACGCCGGCTGAGATGGGCTGGACGCTTGGTGCGGAAGGGGGAAGAGAGAATGGTAAAGAGAGCAGAGCAGATCGGTTTCGGGAGCAAGGTAGGAGGCAAAGAGGTAGATCGCGGTTGAAATGGGAGGGTTGTGTGAGGAGGGATATCCGTAGGGTAGCGGCAGTTGAAGAGCGGGGCGAGTTGCCTGAGGATAGAGGAAGGTGGAGGAGTATCGTAGTCAAGCCAGGGCAGAAGTGCGGTGCCATCGGATATCACCCCTCATAAAGAAAAGAGGAAGAGGAGGAGGAGGAGCCAAAAATCTGAAACTTCATATATCTGATTTATGATCCAATGTGAGTGTAGAATTTAATTTATGATGTTCATAACCCATTCCAAGAAACTATGTGACATAATGGAGTGCATGCATTATACAATTGATTTGGGGATGTGGGCCATAATAGTAGCATGCTCAGTTAACGATGGCATTGTTCAGAATGAACAGACGAGGTGAGGTGACTGCACTCTACGACGTCATTCTAGTTTTTGGAAGCGTTTCTTGTGACATGATATTGTATGTGTTGCTTCAGCTCTCAATATAGCCATCATCACTCCATATCATTACTGCCTTGGGAAGCTCCAGATGCTTCGGCTCAGTTTTGGTGACCGCATCTGATGAAGGACATAGCTGCCTTCGAGATGGTTCAGCATAGAGAGACTCAATTGATTCTGTGATTAGCTTAATTCGGCTATGAGGAGCGGCTGAAGGAAACAGGACTTTATACATATAAAGGAGGTGATTATGAGGGGATATGATAGAGATGTTGAAGATGGTGAAGGCTATAGACCGAATTAATGCAGAAAAGTTTTTTTTTTTTTACCCCCGCAGAATACAGCGATGGGATCATGGGTCGTAACTTGAAAGTTAAGAAGGGGAGAATTATAAAGTCAGGTGTCTCACTCAGAGTCGGTAATTCATGGAATGGTCTCCTTGTAAAGGATGTGACAGCGGAAACTGCAGCAAATAGCTTTAAACTGGAATTAGATCGGTACCTTGAAGCTTTGGAGATTGAGGGGTACAGGGATGACATGAAGGGCTTGTTGGCCTCCCACTGCAATGAACCTCCTTGTATCAGGGAAGGTACTCGGGCTCAAATTGACCTCTGGTACGATTTGCTCATTCTTTGTACGTGAAAAGCAGACGGCATTTTTTGGAGTGTATATAAAGACAGTTCACGCAATATAAACGAAGAAAGTTAACCTGCACATGTTTGTATTCATGTCTGTCGTGCAGGAGATCCTACATCTGATTGCAGAGTTGATTTCCATAATCGAATTCACACTATCCAAGCCTTTGCTGGAGGAACTGCAGGAGTGGAAACGCAGCCAACAGATTGCTTGCATTGGTGGTCCACCTATGGTCTGCCTGCGTCAGCTGGAGTGTTGGTGTGTGGCCCAATGTGACGTATCATGCTTTAGTTGTTTTATGAAATGTTTAAAAAAAAACAACAAACTTTGTGGTGTTTTAGTCATTGAAAAATAAAAAATAAAATCCAAGTGAGAATTAATGGTTTCAATCAAACACTCTTGTTTGCTGGTTTTGGACCATTGTGAGCAGGTTATTATTTTGTGCTTCATCCTTTCGATGCTCGAGTTCATTGTGGTTTGAGCCTATCTTAAGGCCTAATTCTCAGCTTAACCCTGCCTTATACAGCTTGTGTGAATAATGAAAGAAAGTAGAGGAGGTGAAGGCAGAGCTTTGTGATCCAATCTCTTTAATCCATGGGGAACTGACAACAGGACATGAACAAACAATAGATTGATAATTATAGGTCATTATCTACAAATTATTCACAAACCAATTATTTTCACTTTTTTTTTTTGTTTGTTTTTTTCCTTACAGGAGCGAGACTTATGGAATAGCAAGGTAGAACTTGTAGCTTTCGAGAGTCTGCCATCTTGCCTTATCTCCAAACTCGATGCCGATGGCATCCAAGGCAGACTCCACAAGTGGCTGACTGACTTCCACGACTCTTGTAGCTCTCAACAGAATTCTTTCATATCCTCTCCCTGTCAAGGCTGGAGTGCCCCAAGGCAGTGTTTTGGACCCAGTCCTATTCCTGATCTTCATCAATCATCTCTCCAACTCTTTGGAAAATCCCCTTTATCTATTTGCTGATTAATCTACCCTCTGCGTTGACATCCCTCATCCTTCAGACAGGAATGCTGCGGCCTCTTCCCTCTCTTCAAACCTTGACAAAATCCAGCTGGTCAAGCACTTGGAATGTGTCTTTCAATCCAGACAAAAGGACCGTCTCTGAAAAGTCTCTCTCTGAAAGGACCGTCCGGCAAACCCTCATATCTACATTTCTTAACAATCCTATTGAGGAAGTACAGTCATCCAAACTCCTGAATCTCAGTTTCAGCCATGATATTTCTTGGGCAAACCACATTTCAAAGTTGGCCTCCAAAGCTCAGACCGACTGGGCCATCCTCCATCGTACAAAGTCCTTCTGTGGCACATTTGAACTCTTATCCACCTACAAGGCCTTCATCCGCAACTTGATGGAGTACTGCTCCCCTCTCTGGGCTGACTCCCCTGCCTCACACCTTTCTCAACTTGACGCCGTGGAAACCAAGGCCTTCAATATGATTGGAATCTCCCGTGCTGAAGTTGTCTATGGACCGATCATTTTGTGACAGGTTGATGGTTTCTCTGTCTTCTACCGCCTCCTTTCTGCTCTTGCACCCTCTGCTTTATTTTTTCTCCGGCTTCCCCCAGTCTTCTGTCGGGTGCACACGCTCCACCATGAACCCCCTTCTGGTGAAACTGCCTAATTTCAGGATCACCGCTCACCTCACTCATTCGTTCCTCTTATTTTCCCACCTGTGGAACCAACTTCCACATTCTGGGTCCAACTTCAATCTCGTTCTTCCCTCCAGGTCTTCAAGACAGCTGTTCATCAACATCTCAGATCTTCCCCAATCCAAAACCATGATCTAGTGTACCCTCATCAACTACCCCACCCCAAGCCCTCCTCCTTACTAATTTCTCGTATTGTTCTGCATCAATCTTGTCCACCCAATGTTTCCTTTCCTATCCCCTACTCTCCACACCCATTGTTTGGCCAACTCTCCCTCTATCTACTCCTTCAACTCTGCTATTTGTTTTTTCTCTCTTTCTCTCTCTCTCTCTCTCTCTCTCTCTCTCTCTCTCTCTCTCTCTCTCTCTCTCTCTCTCTCTCTCTCTCTCTCTCTCTCTCTCTCTCTCTCTCTCTCTCTCTCTCTCTCTCTCTCTCTCTCTCTCTCTCTCTCTCTCTCTCTCTCTCTCTCTCTCTCTCTCTCTCTCTCTCTCTCTCTCTCTCTCTCTCTCTCTCTCTCTCTCTCTCTCTCTCTCGTCTCTCTCCTCTCTCTCCTCTCTCTCCTCTCTCTCCTCTCTCTCCTCTCTCTCCTCTCTCTCCTCTCTCTCCTCTCTCTCCTCTCTCTCCTCTCTCTCCTCTCTCTCCTCTCTCTCCTCTCTCTCCTCTCTCTCCTCTCTCTCCTCTCTCTCCTCTCTCTCCTCTCTCTCCTCTCTCTCCTCTCTCTCCTCTCTCTCTCTCTCTCTCCTCTCTCTCCTCTCTCTCCTCTCTCTCCCTCTCTCCCCTCTCTCCTCTCTCTCTCTCTCTCTCCTCTCTCTCCTCTCTCTCCTCTCTCTCCTCTCTCTCCTCTCTCTCCTCTCTCTCTCTCTCTCTCTCTCTCTCTCTCCTCTCTCTCCTCTCTCTCCTCTCTCTCCTCTCTCTCCTCTCTCTCCTCTCTCTCCTCTCTCTCCTCTCTCTCCTCTCTCTCCTCTCTCTCCTCTCTCTCCTCTCTCTCCTCTCTCTCCTCTCTCTCCTCTCTCTCCTCTCTCTCCTCTCTCTCTCTCTCCATCTTGATCTGTTCAGTGTATTGCTACTCCATGAGCCTTCACAGTATACAAAAAGCCCCCCAAAAACTTACTGACATTGGGATAGACGTGAAGGAACAGGAAAGTGAGGAGGGAAGAAGCACTGAAATTAGTAAGTAAGATTGTTGAGTTTAGGGAGGGTTAATAAATATAGATTTTGGGTCAGAATTGTGGATGACAAGAGAGGGTGTACACTGCTTGCTTTTGAAGCCCAAGGTAGAAGAATGAGACAGAACAGCCTCAGGATTGTGGTTCCTTAGATGGGAGAAATGAGGGAACAGAGGAGTTGAGGTGGCACTCGGCCTGGATTTTGGAAGTTTAACTAAGAGGGGGTTATTGGAAGAATGCATGCATCCTGGAGTGGATAAAGGAGGGTGGGAGGACGGAGGGAGCAATGTTGGTGAATTGACGGTAGAAAATGGAGAGACCACTGACCCGACTGGGATGTGAAAGTGACAGACCTTAAGCTTCGGCCTCATCACAGGAGATTCCACTCATGTTGAGAGCTTTAGATTCCACAGAATGCAAGAGAGACTGGTGTGATACTGTTGTGGCAGTCTATAGCGGAGAGCAGTGGACTGTAAGTAGCTCTGATTTTTTTTAGCCCCCGTTGGACTTAGTCTGAAACGGGGTCTTATGGATTTGGTCATGTTTTTATTTATTTATTTATTTATTTTCAAGGAGATAGTTGCATGAACAGAGGATTCCCATATGCGACTAGCTCTGCAATGTGGTTAGCTCATAGAAGGTCATGTCTGATGTTAAGGCCTAGAGGTTCAAGAGACTGAACCTCTTCCAGTGGATGACCAAAGAAATAGGCAAGTAGAGTTAAATTCAAAGTACACCACCCCCATGCAAAATAAATAAATAAATCCTCCAGCACGCGACAATGCTGGCGCCTTTGGCACACAGCGATGCCACCGTGTGTAGCACATGGAGACAGAATTGGTTGGGAGCAGTATACAATAATTGATTGATTAATTGCATAATTAAAATAAATAAATAATAATCGTAGAATAATTAATTTTTTAATCAATTGGCTAATAGTTTACCAAAACCACCAGCGTTTCATCCGAATCTGTAACTTTTTTGAAAATTGAGTTATTAACCGAAAAAAATTAATAATTAATTGATTAATAAATCAAAAATACTCTTTATAGCCAAATCACTTGTTCACCGTCATATCCAAATTTCAGCTTCAAGCTTAAAACGTACCTGAGCTATTGTCTAGATGAGAAAGAAAATAAATTGATAATAATGAAGGAATTAATAAAAAAATCAAAAATAACTTTTTTGCCAAAGCACATCTTCAGTTTTGTCCCCAAATTTCAGCTTCCAAGCTCAAAGGATGACTGAAATATCGCCTGGACAAACAAACAAACAGTAATAACTGAGTACTCCGTTCAGCACGCGGCAATGATGTCATGCATTGCCTGGATATGGAATTGGGAAGGAGCGGTGTGGTATGTCGGTATAATATGTGGGTTCATTTGGTGATAATTCCCAAGTGATCGGGTGAGGGGTGAGATTTTCCGGGATTGAAGGACATTCCATTTATCAGATCAGAATCTAATCATTTGCAGGTCAGCAGAGAGGGGTGCAGTTGCTGTCTGCCGAGCAGAGGGATGGGGTTACTGTACGACACAATGTGGAGTCTTCTGTAAAAAGGAAGAGAGGGTTTTCCAGAGCATCAGAGAGGTCATAAATGTAGATGAGCAACAAGATTAGGCCCAGCACATTTCCTCGGGGGAAACTCCAGCCTCCACTGGGAGGTGGGAGGACAGGTTCCGTGGATGGGAATGAAACAGACATGCATTGTTTTGGACAATTACTTCACTATATTCTAACTTTCCCTTCCAGTTGCTCGTTTTTATACGATGCTTTGCTCATACTCACCACAAAGGGGTTGCTATTCAACCACAATAATTGTGTGAAAAGGTGGATAACAAATATCCTAAACAGCAGATGCGCAGATTCACAAATATATTGTCATCGTCAGAATTAAATATGATTAGCTTAATATTTTAAAATATTTCCAAAGCATTCAGATAGTAGAACAGGGAATATTAATTATGATGGTCACACATTCCCTTTTCATTCCTTTCACTCAACTACAAGGTTGCAATGTGTCCATGCGTTCTAATTTTCCTTGTTCCGTACCTAACCCCGGTCAGATTGTAGTCATTGCTCTGTTAGTCATCTCCTCCGTGAGCCTAGACTTTTCTCTATTAAAGGTGTCATGAAAAAGCCGATGACAATATACCAGCACGTGTAAATAAATTATTATTTTTTAATCCTCTTATTTTTCTGCAGAACTTTGTTCCTCCGTTTTCAGGAGTGTTTTTTGATAAATGGAATCTGAGATTTATGATTGATGGATGGATGCATGCCTGCCAGGTTGTGCACTTTGGTGATTGATTGATTAAGCATTCCATTTGACCTTGAGCTTTATGAATCGTTTGTTGCGCCCTTTCTCACCCAGGTTCACAACTCTGGCTGAAGCTCTGCTACAAATACGCAGGCAGTTAAAAAAGCTTGAGGAGTTGCAGCAAAAGGTTACGTACACCAACGATCCTATTCCTCTGAACAAGGAGCAGCTTGAAGGAAAAACTGATGGACTTCTAAAGACTCTTTTTCAAAAGTAAGGTGTGTGTGTGTGTGTGTGTGTGTGTGTGTGTGTGTGTGTGTGTGTGTGTGTGTGTGTGTGTGTGTGTGTGTGTGTGTGTGTGTGTGTGTGTGTGTGTGTGTGTGTGTGTGTGTGTGTTAGTTAATTAGGACTGTGAAAGCAACCATACATCGCACTGAATTTGTCAGTAGATTAAAGCAACTGGTCAGACATATGCTAACATAGGGCGCTACAGTTGGTGAATTACGGAGTAAAACAAGGTTTCTTTACGATCTTAAAATGACACCAAATGTAATTCATGAAATGCAATACGAATCGTAAAAGTATTGACGAGTTCTTTATATAAATATATTATTAAAAATATAAACATATATTTTAAACCCATTTCAATGGTTGCTCGGAGACAAGGATGCATATAAAACTTTGCATGCATACTAAGGGAACTCCAAGGTGGTGCATGAATGAAAACTGGGTGTTTGGGTTCATTTAAACACCCCCTTTTGAAGATAATTTAGGAGGCGCTCATTACGAAAAACCAAAATATGCCTGACCAAGATGGCAGCGCAACATCTTGGTCAGCCTTTGTCAGCCCGCAAGAGTCTTGAGCTGCCATTTTTTTTGGGGGCCTGCTCAACAATGCCTTGGCTTGGAACAGGCCGCAATGATTTTTTTCACAATAAAGTTTTTTTTTTTTTTTTTTTTTTTCCACTTTCCTCACATATCATCAAATGCCCGCTCATCATACCAACAAATTGCTTGATACTTTGCAATGCTTATACACTCACGGAGATGTTTTATTTAATTTTCGCACATGCCATAAGCTCTGGAGTCTCGACTATCTTAAACTAAACCAATTTACAAAATTTAAGCTCCAGAATTGAACTTAGCAGCCGTTCCAACAGCTAAAAAGTTAATTTGTCCAATTCGGACATGACTTGGGCGTTTCTGTGTGCAAAGGTTTATATGGCCAATGGGCAATTGGTAATCGCTTGCGAAGCCAGCTGTTCCTTTGGAGTGCTTGCTTGAGTGCTTAAGCCACTTGGTGAGTGCTCAACAAGCTGCTTGGTTATTCGTTTCAAAGCCACCAGAAGTCAGACCTGTTGCTTCACTGACGCTGTCGCTTCATTCGCCTCCCCTCACGCTGCCTTCCCATTCCCATCCCCTCACGCTGCCTTCCCATTCCCCTCCCTTCACGCTGCCTTCCCATTCCCCTCTCCTCACGCTGCCTTCCCATCCCCCTCTCCTCACGCTGCCTTCCCATCCCCCTCTCCTCACGCTGCCTTCCCATTCCCCTCCCCTTACGCTGCCTTCCCATTCCCCTCCCCTCATGCTGCCTTCTCATCCCCCTCCCGCTGCCTTCCCATTCCCCTCCTCATGCTGCTTTCCCATTCCCCTCCTCATGCTGCCTTCCCATTCCCCTCCCCTCACGCTGCCTTCCCATTCCCCTCCCCTCATGCTGCCTTCCCATTCCCCTCCCCTCACGCTGCCTTCCAATTCCCCTCCCCTCACGCTGCCTTCCCATTCCCCTCCCCTCACGCTGCCTTCCCATTCCCCTCCCTTCACGCTGCCTTCCCATTCCCCTCCCCTCACGCTGCCTTCCCATTCCCCTCCCCTCGCGCTGCCTTCCTATTGCCCTCCTGAAACCCTAGAAGGAAGAGTGGGATTGAAAAGTCTCAGGGAAGTGATTCCACAAACAGGAGGAAAGAAACAAGAGTATAGTTCAGTTGCAAGTCATTCATGGTGTTTCACCAATCGAGGCTCACTTTATAAAGGATTTGTTCTTGCCAGTGAAAATGTAGGACAATGAAGTTGATTGCATCCATTTATCTTTTGCTGCACAGCGCCTTTGTGTTGGAACAGCAACCTTGCATGCCTACTCACCCGCAGCGCCCTCTCGTGCTCAAGACGAGTGTCCAGTTCACTGCCAAGATCAGGTATGTTTTCTTATCAACCTTTTAAACTTCCAGTGGAGTGCAAGCTAAAATTACTTTTGTCTGCTACAACAGGTGTGAAGGTTTTGAAAGCATGTTCACCAACACTTGCGTGCGTTGTCATCATTCTTCCAAATGAAAAGCAAAATTTTATGTGATGATACTGTTTAAACGTCATGCAGTATCCCGACACTCGATATGCATCTACGAGACTCCACTCTTTCGTGTATTGCATCATCATATTAGCACCTACGTCGGTGAAACGACTACCTGATGATTTTGTTGAAAATGACCTCCAGGAACTTTTTCATTCGCATCTTGCAGCAATCTGCTTTTAATTCTGCCTTTGCACCTTGCGGTCTGCCTGAGGTTTGTATTCGTAAATGCCGTGATTTAACAATTGATTTATTTTATTACCGCATGCACATGAAGCAAAAAGTGTGGTTAAGCAATTGCTTCACTTCTGTCTCTCTGTCTGTTTACCAATGTTAGTTTCTGATCCACTGTCGAGGAACAGCTTGGTTTAAATTTAATGTTATATTTTGAACATGAATCAGAAAACGAACCTGGAGTTTAACGGTACTGTGGCTCTGAATTTGTACCGATGAACGCTCCAGTTTATTAATTAATAATGTCAAGTGGTTTGAACTTTTTTTTTATTGTTTTTCATCACATTTATCTGTGCTTTTCATTCACTCTATTTCAGGTTGCTGGTGAAGCTTCCTGAACTCAACTATCAACTGAAAGTGAAAGCGTGTATTGATAAGTATGGAAATTTTATTTTTCTTTCCACCAATCGATGAATACTTTGGTTTTAAAAACAATGTATTTTACGAAGTCAAAAATATTTCCAGCTTTATATTTGCATTAATGCTTTGGTGCAACACAGTAAGGTTTTGGGGGGGGGGGGGGTGGGGTTGCCGTTAAATTTCCTGCATGTGCCACTAAATTCTCTCCACTGGGTTGATTTCTACCCGATATGCTTCACCCCCTCCTCCCCTTTCTCAAACAATCTGCAGGATGATATGAGGTTGTCAGTGGCAACTGATGATTTTACAACTTGTCGTGTTCCGTGCTAATAACGCATGATTTAAATGGTAACCATGACAGTGGAAAACAAGAAAAAGCAATCAGAGATTGTCGAGCCTCACCAGGACTTCTTTTGTGTGGTGTTTGTGTACTGGTGTGTTTGCCACTTTATAACTGCTGGCAGTGATGACCGGTACCAAGACAACCCACTTTGATCGGACACTTGACCCTGACACATGATGTTTATTATTGTTATTCCATTGAATTCAGAGTGTGATTAAAATAAATTCAATTCAATTCAAATCAAATGGAAGACCAAATAGGTACAGTCCTTAATTGGAGTTCTCAGGAGGAACCTGGATGGGATTCGTGTTTCAGCTGCTACTCGTCTATCCTCAAACCCATCCAAGTGCAGCCAAGTGAGCCTTGTTCAAAAAAAAAATAATTCAAAAAGAACCCAAATCAAAATAAATAAATTCTGGCCACCAGACCATGTATCCTATCAGGTTGAAATTTAAAACGTATATTCCCCATCACTGCTAGATCATAATTTTTAAGTTTCACATCGATTGATGAAGCGGTTCAAGAGAAATATTTTTTTTTTTAAAGATTTTCGCTCAATCCAATATGGCTGCCATACCATGTAACCGATCAATTATTCGTGAATGCCCTGGTATCCCCTACGCTTGGGTAACATTTGTGTGAAGTTCCCCTCGATCTGTCCAGCTGTTCTGAAGAACAAGCTTTTTATCGGTTTAAGGGTAAATCCCATATGGCTGCCAAACCATGTGACCTATGACGTGTGTGAACATTTTCTTCCTCGTGGATAGGTGGTCATACCTGTAAAGTTTGGCCTCGATCTGTTCATCCATTTCAGAGAAGGTTTTTGTAGTTTATTTATTTATTTTTATTTTTAAAATAATATGGCTGCCGAACTACGTGACCAATGACGTCATCAAAAAATATATATATATATTTTGCTCTGGACCAATTTATCCCTACATGACCCTCAAAAATTTTCATACCAATCAGATGTAGTATTCTATGTATGCAATTATGACGTCATAACGAGGGCACCTATGACTTCATTAAAATATATGTATATCGCACTTATTCCCCCTGAGGAGTACTTGTCATGTGCCAAGTTTCAATTTTCTCCTTGGTGTGGTTTTAGAGATAGAGGTCCAAAGTTTTTCCTTTTTTCCAACATGGCTGCCACAGCACGTGACCTATGATGTCATAATTATAATTAAAACATTCTACGTGAGAAGTCGCTCCGATGGTGAAAATTCTGTCTCAATCCGACAAGCGGTGGGGGAGAAAAACGCACGTTTTGTGCAAACAAACAAACAGACCCAAATGCAATACCCTCTACTCTGGTGAGGGTAACTTAGAAGGATTTATGAGGAATTAAGGCGCAGGAGGAGGCCATTCGGCTCATCATGCCGGCACCACACCAATACCAGATTTAATCAATCCGTTGACACCCCTTTCCTTCGTGTGCAGCCTTGTGGCTGCTACACTGGTACTCATATCGCCGACCTCGGAAGGATAACAGGCCGAGTCAACCTCCTGGTGTTAATTCAGCAGCCAACAGGACTTGAACTCAGGACCCTGGGATCTCAAGCCAATTCCCTAACCGCTAAGCCAACACGAGGTGTCTTTAAAATAACCCTAACCGCTAAGCCAATACCAGTAATAGCAATGAGCTCCCTTCATGAAACGACCCGAGGATTTATCACCGAGCACGATAACCATGGAACGTGTAAAGGTGGAGAACTTGGTGAATGGGTATGAGAGGAGAGTTGTGATTGGTCTAACCATGAGGAAGATGGAGTGTATTTGTGAGTCGGTGTTTCTAATCACAAATACCACTCCATGATGTGTTTGTATCGGTGTTTGTCACCTTAAATATCAATCAAAAGCCCTTGTGTTTTTATCTTATTTCGAAATAAATACACTTTTATTTTTCACTAAAATTTACATCTTTTGAGCTGTTTTTTTTGTCGTGTGTGTGTGTGTGTGTGTGTGTGTGTGTGTGTGTGTGTGTGTGTGTGTGTGTGTGTGTGTGTGTGTGTGTGTGTGTGTGTGTGTGTGTGTTATTATTTAGTGATCTGACCTTTGTTATCCTTTCATCCCCAGGGAAATTACTGAAAGACCTCCAGGGAAAAGGTACAAGCCACGTTGTTTGATTTGTACCCATTATGGTAAATGTAAATATTTGAATAGTTATTATCTCCACCATGGAAGGTGGACAGAGGTTATGTTTTTCACCCCTGTGTGTGTGTCTGTCTGTTTGTCTCTGTGAACAGGATATCTCAAAATGTTATGGACGTACTTGGGCGAAACTTGGTGGACAGGTTGGGTCTGTGACGAGGACGAATCGATTCGATTTTGGTGAAGATCGGAATCCAGATACGAGCTAATTGTTTAAGTGATTCTTCACCATTGAACGATAGGGCCAAAAACGAAATGTAGTGTGATTATTTAAAAAAAGTTGTGGATGAGTTATGACAAAACAAGGTGAATGAGTTGGGTAGGTGACAAGTACAAGCCGACTAGATTTTGGGTCAGGTCTGGATCCAGATCCAGCCCATCAGTGGGATACAAAATGTAAACTGTTCAGCCTGGTGAAGGTATGCGCTCCACCGAGTGCTGTTCTGGTTTCCTGTTGTAATGACAGAACGATTTGTCTCGTTTTCCTCTGTTCTTCGGTGAACCTTGTAATGACTGGGGTCGTTGAAAGATCACAAAAAGAGGCAAATGCTTCCACATTGTAATCCCTTTGTTGTCTGTAAACATACTTGAATGTATGTTCACAGACACTACACCTATTCTCTGGCACTTCACCTTGGTAGCATGTCTGTCTTAAGAGGCTCTTGTATTAATTTATGAGGTTCTTTCATTGAATTGTTAGTCGCAAAGCATTGTGTTTGGTTTCCTGGAGCATCCTAAACCCATTATCACCAATGAGTAGTATTACCGGGAGTTGCTGCTTTATTGTACACTCTGTCTCTTCTCCTGTTGGGCAGTTTCCGTCGTTTCAACATTTTGGGCACAAACACAAAAGTGATGAACATTGAAGAGGAAAATGGTGCACTGGCTGTGGACTTCCGCCATCTTGTGGGTCGCCATGTTGGCTTTTTCCCTCTTTGCTGCCATTTTGACCTTAACCCAT
>NC_140964.1:3451232-3475232 GCF_056783735.1 Eptatretus burgeri | reverse complement strand
TTTAATCAAATATAAATGACTTATGTTGGTAAAGATGGTTCTATCTTTGGTGTATCCCAAGAACTGGATATTGATTTATCAAATTATTACACAAAGTCACAGGCTGAACGACAGAAATATAGTACAGTCATCCCCCGTTTATCGCGGGGGTTACATTCCAACCCCCCCCCGAGAGAAGTGAAAATCCGCGATGAATGGATGCCTCCCCAAAAAAAAAAAAAAAAAAAAAAAAAAAAAAAATCGACTCGTCTGGTCTGGTCGGCTTGGCAGTGATCGGGTTTGAGGTGCAGGATATCGACTCGTCTGGTCTGGTCGGTTTGGCAGTGCTCGTCCAACCGCGGCAAACCTTTTTCCTTCCCGAAGCATATAGCGAGCACCTTCACCTTCTCCTGGAGCGTCAGGGCCTTCCTCTGGCACTTCGGTTCCTTGCCAGAAGCCTTAGAAGGTGCAGGGCGTTTGGGCAGCATAGTGGGGCTTGGAGAAAGAAAAACCTAGAAAATATTCGAAGTTCACAAGCGAAACTTTGTCTCGTGCGTTGTGTGACTGGTCGAGCGCCACGCGTTATAATTTATTGCTTAAATAATTTATATTTTATATATTATTACCGAGATATCTCCATCGAGTGCAGCCTATGGCTGCTGGTTGCATCATTGGTTGGGATGCGGCTATGCCGCTGATGCAGTGTCCCCCTTACCAGTACACTGGTGCTCATTATGCCGACCTCGGAAGGATGACAGCCTGAGTCAACCTCCTGGTGTATTTTAATTCAGCGGCCAATGGGGCTTGAACTCAGGACCCAAGGATCCCAAGCCGCCACCCTAACCACAAAGCCAACACCAGGCTCATTACCGAGATATACCGGGGGAATCTGCAGAAAAAAATTAGTTAGGTTCCAAGGGAAAACCGCGATGAACAGGGGGGCGCGATAGGTGAACCGCGATATAGCGGGAGATTACTGTATCACAAAAAATATTAATATGAAAAATGCTTATAAATTAACAAATTATCCAAGCCCAACTGACGCAAATGACTTGGTGAGATTAAGTGATTTATCGCAATATATATCTTGAAATAAAACAGCTGTGTATTCCAAAGATACAGAAGTGTTGATTTTATCTCCAGGTCATACAGAATTCACAGTTCCAATTCATATAAATATCTATAAAGAAGGGTGTATCCTTTGTATGAGAATCGAACAATGGGGGTATGATATGAATGATTTTGGGTATAATTGGTCATTTAAAATTAACCTAGAATACTGGAAAAATTAAATCAGTCTCTTAAGGAAGAATATTATCCACTTGATGCTGAGAATTAGTTTTGTGGAAGCACGATTCGTAAACAACAAATAAAAGAATTTAATAAGGGTAAATTTAATAATGGTTTTGCCTGAGTTTATATCATGAAAACACAAAGAACAGAATTGTATATAATAAGTAAGGGAATACAAAATGATCTAACTATGGGAAGATGGGGGGGGGGGGGTGTTTCGTGTCATATTAATCTGTCATATATTTTTAATACATAAATGACAGCAATAAGGCTTCAAGAAAAGGGTATTTGGTATTTTAATAAATATGTTCTATCACATAAGAAATGAAGTATTTTCGATAAAAGATTGGTTTTATACTAATGGTAATGAACCAACAACTTTGGATTTAATTAAAATGTTAAATAATGAAAAAAATATAAAGTTAAGAAAACGCAAGGCTCTTTTAGAAATTCAGATGAAATTTTATTGGTTTCCTGTTGTAAAAAATATTATTTTGGATACAGGAAAAACAATAAATCCTGATGAATATATGTATGATATTCTATGGGGTGTAAGCGATTCAAGGATAGTAAGGGATGAGGAAGTTGAAGAGAGAGAAGGAGAGAGAGAGAAGGAGAAGAGAGAAAAGAGAGAGGAGGAGGAGAAGGAGAGGGAGGAAAGAGAGAATAAATAAATATAAAACCATGGAAACCAGTGAGATTAAAAAAAAATTGGGGGTATTACAGAAAATAAATAAATAAATCTCAACGCACCGAGGAGGAAAACAAAGAATTGACAAGTCCATTAGAAATATTTTCATCAAGACTATTAACATCATTTTCAGGTGGAGAAAGTGGAGATAAAGATTATATTATTGATGATGTTGGTGTGATTGACTTTAAAGTTTTTCATTTTTTTTCTTAAATAAATGGAAGAGAGAGTGAAAACATTTCTGAGGATTCTTTATGTTTTAAAAATTAAGATTCAAATGTGCATGTGGGAAACTAAAAAGGTTTTTGCACTCTGTTGGAATTTTTCTCATAAATGAGTTATTGTCTCAAATGTAAAAAGAAAACTAATACTAAAAATCTCATATTTTAAAAGTAAAAATAATAGGGTTGTACATGTTCGGTGTGTGGCTCGAAAAAGACTAAATTTATCTTCAAACATGGAGGAGATATACAAAAGTTTTTATCAGGAAGTAAATTTACAACTACTGGAATACCAGGGGAATCACATGTACCAGGGTATTCTTTCTGTGGTCTTGGCACAAACTTGGATAAAAGATTAGATGAGGCAGACAATCCTCAACCATGGAGTCAACCCATCAATAGGGTTGATGAAGTGTGCATGAGGCACGATATTGATTTTGGTAATTCCACAACTTTGGAAGAAAAGCATGAAGCCGATAGAGAAATGTTGTATAATTTGTCTCCGATACAAAATCCAATCTTGAGAAAAAGTTGATCGGTTCATCGTGAAGAAGATAATTAGTACTAAATTGAAACTTGGAAGTTCAAAAAAAACTTATAGGCTCTAATGATGTCATCAAGACTGAAGAACAATAAGCTGATGAATGACATAAGCCAATATTCACAAATTTCAAAGAAGGAAGGTTTATTCCAAGGAAGTTGATTATATCTGGTCCACTGATTTGATTGAACTCAATAATGATAAGGGGTGCAAGTATGCTTTAACCGTTATTGATTTGAGGAGTAGATATGCATGGGTTATCCCTTTAAAAAAAACAAAAAACAGGTAATACTCTTGTTAGCCTTGCAACAGATATTTAACAAAAGTAAGAGAAAACCTAAAAAAAAAAATTGTGGACTGATGAGGGTAGAGAGTTCTATAACAAGACATTTATGAATTTTCGAAAAAAAATAACAGCAATACATTATACAGTACCTTCAATGAAGGAAAAGCGGTTGTTATTGAGCGCTTCAATCGCACTATAAAAGAGACTATATAAAAAATTGACTGAACTCGGTTCTCAACAATGGTCATCTTTTATTCAGGATATTGTAGATAAGTATAATGATACGATTCACACCTCAACGAATACCAAACCATCAGAAGCATTTACAAAATTAGAATATGTAAAACAGATTAATGTCAGAAAGTCTAAGTTCAAAGTTGGTGATATAGTAAGAACATATAGGTGGAAATCTCATTTTGAAAAAGGTTATACAAAGCGGTGGACAAATGAGCTTTTTAAAATAGTTGATGTGATCGATACAGTTCCTCGGACTTAAAAGGTGTACGATTTAGAAGGGGAAGACATTTTAGGTTCATTTTATTCACAGGAATTACAAAAGATAAATTGAAAAAAAAATTTTTGGGACTCCACCCACACAAACCCTACCCCACACAAGCTCCACCCACAAAAACCACATTCATCATATTCACATAATTAGTGATCAATTCATTCCACACACATTTATTTAATTTAAAAAATTTGCTCCACCCATTCACACAAGCCCCACCCCACACGGGCCACGCCCAAGCGGGCCCCGCCCACACCCGGGCCACGCCCAAGCGGGCCCCGCCCACACCCGGGCCACGCCCAAGCGGGCCCCACCCGGGCCACAGCCACGCCCACACACGGGCCCCGCCCAAGCGGGCCCCGCCCACACCCGGGCCACGCCCACGCGGGCCCCGCCCACGCGGGCCCCGCCCACACCCGGGCCACGCCCACGCGGGCCCCGCCCACACCCGGGCCACGCCCACGCGGGCCCCGCCCACACCCGGGCCACGCCCACATAATCCCCACCCATCCCCCCTGTGCGCCCCCCACCTTTGACCCACCACCCCCCTCATCCCACCCCCCACTCTTCCCCACAAACCCACACGGGAAGGGGAGGGGTGGGATGAGAGGGGTGATGGGTCGTCGGAGGAGCGCACCTACCCCTTTTATTTTACACCTACCCCACCCCCCCCCCCCAATCACCTTTATTCTTTTGTCATGCAAAATCATATAATTATAAGGAAAGCAATTATAATTCATAAAGATTGCAAACATTAAATATGCAGTTGTAAAAATAGATATTTCCAAGCAGTCTGCTTCAGATGTCTTGAGTTTCATGCCAGATTCCTCCAGATGATTAACTTGTGTGTTGGGTTCAACCAGACAGGTGTTTAAACTGAAGAAAAAAAAAATGAGTCAAAACTCAAGGGAGATATCAAAACAGAGGAATAGAGAGATAGAGAGAAGCAGACACACACACACACACACACACACACACACACACACACACACACACACACACACACACACACACACACACACACACACACACACACACACACACACACACACACACACACACACACACACACACACACACGTTTCTCACCTTGAATTCGGTGTCAATGGGCATGAGAGAACTTGTTTCCAGTCAAAAATAATATCGTTCAGTTCATTCCTGAAGGATAAATCTCTTCAAGAAAGTTGTTTATTTGTATACATTCATTATGTAAATCAGATAATTCGTTCTCCACATTTGTAATGAACGATGTTATTGGGGAGAACCTGTTAGGAAAAGATAAACAATAATTATTAGTCATACAGTGATTTAATTAATAATCAGTTGCTTCACTGTCATTCTCAGAGGAAATCAGACTTAACAATACACAAACTTACCAATATTGTGATGGGTTCTCTTCTTCGTCAGATGAAAGATAGTTCATGTTTCAGTCATTTACCATTGGGACAAGATAAGAAAAATGAAAAAGCAGTCAGACAAGATTTTCGATTGAGAGCTGACTTTTAAAGCTACTTAAAGGAAGCGATTACGTAATCTTGGAAAATAACCCGAGCTTGAACACAATGGCAGAGATGCCAACTTTTGGAAATCAGAATTAGGGAGGATTTTCAACCGACACCAAATAATGTGCGCGAAGCGCACATCTCGAGCGCAGTGCGCTCGACCCTTGCGGCGGGGTCCAGGGCCCGCCTTAGGGCCCTGGAAGCTCTGGGGTTCTAGACGCTCTCTAGTGCCCTCTGAGCCCTATTTTGGAGCATTTAACATGTTAAGAATTCCCACTTTTTGAACAAAAAAAGGGGAAAATTGTGCACTTTTTAATGTTACATGTATGTTAATATTAGTAAGTTAGGGGACAATCAAAGATTAACAAAAAGCACAAAAGAAGCAATATTTTTCTTACCTTACTGGCTGGTACTACTGCTGCTTGCTTTTTCCATGGCAGCTTTGCTGAGTGACAGCTGTGTGGCTCTTTTAGCCCTTCTGATTATGTCTTTGCTGTATTCTCTCTGGTAGCAAGGTGGGTGCTATGAGCTAGTTTTTCAAATAAGAGAGCTTCCAGGGTTTTGACACTCAAATTGGGACGAAATTCAGTATGATTCTTCCGTACAAGACTGAGTGCCCGCTCACATGATGCGTTCGAATGAGGAATGACCAAGATTCCCTTCATCACTTTGCTCAAATTAGGATACTTCTTGGCACCAGTGCAGGGATCTGTGAGCTGTGAAATCCGATGCCACTGCTCATCCACTCTCACTGTCTCAGTAGCAATTGTAGCTATGGAGGCGTCTGCCTGGTAGTGAGCGAATTCACTCTCAAGACTGTCTATGTCACTATCACCGCCACTGAACAGACAGGGGAATTTCTTGATGAAAAACTCCACACAGTCAAACCCCACTTCTTGGTGTAGCTTAACATCCAGCACCTGAGCATGCTTGGCTAATTCATCATCTAGCGGCCAGGTTTTGAAGATGTAATTGCAGGCTTTCACATAATATGAGCGAACTGCACTGAAGAAACCTTGGATGTCTGACTCACTCAGAGTGAAGGTGGATTTCTTGAGACTCCTTTGTTCCCTTATATACAGTTTGGCATCGTTCCCAATCATGAGGTCCTCATCATTCTTCTGATGATTTCTGTCAGAGAAGGGTACATTTACCAGAGGAACCGATGACACCGATGGTTTCAAAACCATACGAAGATATCTTTCAGAAGACCATTCACCTCCGTGCAGGAGATGAATACAGGGTTCGTCTCTTTGGAGCAGAAGATTCCCTTCTCAAAAAGCTTGTTAGCATATCGAAGGAAGAAACAATAGAGTTTTGTTTGTGGAGACAAGAACATCCTGTTGACACGTTTTTCTCTAGATTCCTGCACAGTGTTTGAGGAAGATGCGCTTTAGTTGTAGAACTCGTAGTACACTTAGCCGCAGGGCGATCACACTTGCGCTACTGCCAGCAGAAGAGGTCAGACTCGTAGTACCAGATCCAATTTTACGTTTGAGGAGAGAGCTTGAGGTAGGTGCAGCCAAGGAAGAAGACCTCTGATTCGAAGGTTTTGCTGAGCTTCTATCATGATTTGGCAAAAGCAGAACTTAACTTGGGTCCTTCTTGCCTGTAGATGGGACTATCACAGTCTTTCTCGACTCTGAAGGGATCTGCTTTGTAGATGAACGTGATGAAGGGCCGGTGATGCTACCTGCTCTCAGCATTGGTTTTGGTGCTGTCCCTGCTGTCTTCTTCGCAGCAGATACTGCAGTGGTAGTGGTGAATGCTGCTCCACTAGTGCTTGATCCTGCAGTGCCAGTACTGGCAGTAGATACAGTGCCGTCCTTCTTGCTCGTTGTTAGAGTCTTGGCTACAGTTGGTTGCATTTTTCTTCGTACTCTCTTTCTTTGAAGAAGAGGCGAAGTGGCTCCCACTGTTCAATCAGCCTGTCTAGGCACTGACCAAGGGACAGCCACCTTGTTGCGACATGCTTCAGAATCTTGTGTGTCGGGGCATCACAGAGTTCTTGCAGTGCTTTCACTCCTTTGACGCGCTTTACTACTTTTGTCCAAGTAGTAGTAAATATCGATGAGAAAGTCATCTAATTCAATGGGTAAGGCCTGAGCCGCTCTTCTTGGCCGTATTGTGCATCATATGGCAAGGGCATCCCATGATGTAGCACTCTGGATTTTGTTTGTGGATATAAGCAGCGACTCCTTTGTGCTTGCCCACCATGACAGAGGCATTATCAGCACAAAAGGAAACACAATTTCCCACGGAATTTTCCTGTCACTGAACTCATGATCAAGCAGTTTGAAAATGTTTTCTCCAGTGGAATCTTGTTTGCACGCAGGCAAACTTAGCAAACCTTGCTTCACAATCCCAGCACTGTTGTCATAGTACGAAATCAGGACAGGATATAGCTGGGCCTCACCACTGTCATTGCTACCGTCTGGAGCTAGGCTAAATGGAGCTAGTCTAGCAATATCGGCAATAGATGAAGCAGTAACATTCGACAACTCACCAATTACACTGGTCAACAACAAATTTGTTGTCTGCATTTTTTAAGCTGATTTAGGACGAATCTGATGCGCTGAATCCAAAACTCACATTAGTTTTGTTCAATCAGGTCAAGTTTTTGAGATATGGCCACATGTCGTTTTTTACATTTTTGTTCACATGTACGCATGTGTGGAGCATTTTAGAAGAAGTTGGTGGGGGTAAAATGTCATGTCAAATAATTGTTTTAATTGGAAATAATTATTTTAATGACAAGAAGTATTCAGGTACGATAGTTCTAGGTGATTATGTCGAAAAGGGATCAGTTTGAAGTCATAAAACCTCAAAATCTTCCAAAAATTGGTGAGGCAAAGTAAAGCATAAAGTTCGTGGATCAAAACTAAAGTTAATGGGGCAGATTTTGTCATAATGTGATACAAAAAAGTTGTATTTCTTGAAATAACGAACTCTGAAGAATGTACAATACCTACATGCGCCAATTTATGACATGCGCTTCTGCTCAAGCTTGGAGTGCCACAGTACGAACCCAAAGATTGGAGACTGTTCATTGACAGCAGCAAGCGATCACTGAAATGTGTTCTGCTACACAACGGCAACCAGTTTGCCTCTGTACCCATCGCTCACTCGACTACACTGAAGGAGAAGTATGAAGCGGTGAAGTACGTGCTGGAGAAAATTGGTTATGATCAGCATAAGTGGTTTATTTGTGTTGACCTGAAGATGGTGAACTTTTTGTTGGGACAACAGTCTGGCTTCACCAAGTACCCATGTTCTCTGTGCATGTGGGATAGTAGGGACCGTGCTCAGCATTACACGAAGAAGGACTGGCCTGTGCGGGAGGAATTGGTGCCATGCAAAGAAAGGAACGTCATCAACGACCCTCTGGTGGACAGAGACAGAATACTCTTCCCACCGCTGCACATCAAGCTCGGCTTAATCAAGCAGTTCACCAAGGCTCTGGACAAAGATGGTGACTGCTTCACTTACTTGTGCCAGGCTTTTCCAGGATTGACCATGGAGAAGTTGAAAGCTGGCATCTTTGATGGTTCTCAGATCCGTCAGCTCATCAGAGATCCAGAGTTCAAAAACTCAATGAACGAAGTGGAACTGGAAGCGTGGAATACATTTGTTTTGGTAGTGAAGAACTTTTTGGCAACAATAAGGCCAGAAACTACGCAGAACTTGTCAACAACATGCTGACTGCTTTCAGAAACCTGGGCTGCAACATGAGCATCAAGATGCACTACCTATTTTCACATATGAACCGGTTTCCTGAGAACCTGGGTTCAATGAGTGACGAGCAGGGGGAGAGATTCCATCAGGACATGAAGGAGATGGAGACCAGGTATCAGGGTCGCTGGGACGCAGTCATGATGGCTGACTACTGTTGGAATCTGAAGAGAGACCTCCCTGCCGCTGAACATTCCAGGAGTTCGAAGAAACGGAAGTTCAAGCCCTGAAGTTTGAACAGTGGTGACGCAACATGCAATTTACTTGTACTTACCTTTATCAATGCCCACCATTCAGATGACAGTCATCGATGTTTCTATCATGTAATCAATAAATGTTGTTGGCAAAACATTTTTTTTTCTTCAAAACATGTTTAGGATGATATGTGATGACAAAAATCAGCTGATAATGCCACAAAAATGTAATTGATTTTGTCACAAGATCTGATTTTTTTCAAATCAACTTAGCACAAAAACCTGACCTGATGGAGAGAAACGGATGCCATTTCCTGATTCAGCAGTGCCAGAATACCCTAATTCACTTGTAGAAATCTAGACAACATTCAGAAAGTAAAAAATTGTTGACCAGTGTTCTTTTTTTCTTCTTTGTTCTTGTTCTTTTTTTTTTCTTTTTTTTTCTTGCTTTTTGTTCTTGTTTTTTTTTTTTTTTTTTTTTTTTTGTTCTTGCACATCTTGCACATCTTGCAAGTTTTTGTTCTTGCACATCCATACTTTGAAGCAACTTTTGAATCTGGAAACATCTTTTGAAATAGAGGTCCAGCATGATCTGAGACTGATATGGGCAAGTTATGTTCCACAATAAATCCACTAAAGAGAAGTTCCGCTCGGGTAACATCCTCTTCCTCGCTTGTCCCTTGTTTGGTGAAATAATTCAGAAGTGTACCGGTACCCGTGCTCGAAGATCTCTCCTTTGCAATGTCTGTGTGCCGTTTGCTTCCAACGTGCTTCCGAATATCATCGCGACCTCCGTGCTCAACTGAAATATCAACGCTGCATACTGTACAATACGCATGATGAATTCCTCTTTCAGACTTTTCGAATACACGGGTATTGGAGACTGTATTCGGTCTTGTACTTCTGAGACCATTTCTTGGTCTTCGTAAGCTTCTTTTCTGCCATTTCGTAATCAACATCGAGGGCTTGAAGCATCGGTAACTTCGAAGTCGATGTTCCACAGCTGCAGCGCGACTCGTAGAACTCTAGCGGCTGTTAAACACCGCACGGTGGTCGCGACCGCCGGGCTGGTACGGGGCCCAGCTGCATGCAGTGAGCGTATCGCATGCATATACACTGTGCATACATACCGCATGCACTGTATTGCACACATACCGCATGCACTAAATCTCAGTGCATGATCGCATAAGCGAGATCCAGACCCAATGTTTCGCTGCTCCTCATTTGAATTTGCATTTTTTTACGTACAATTTGGTAGCAGCGAACGTTATGGAGTTACCACATGCTATACGTAGCAGACGATGCTTTTCATTCAATTCTTATACTAGTACATTCTGATTAGTGAACAGTGCAAAAATATCAAAATTTCGGGAGGATAAGGATAGTGATCGTAAGGGCGGGAGTTTGGGTGAATTTTCGGAAGCCTCCCGATGAAATCGGGAGGGTTGGCATTGCTGCAATGGGGACAGCTTCGTTTTTTAACAGCTCAGTAATTCTGGAAAATTTTCAGCTGCACGAATGTGTTCTACCCCATTTTACAAAACCAAAGGATGAATACACTCGATTGGATCACTCTTTGAGTGGAATGAAAATATAAAAGGAAATCAGTAAGTCTCAGTTTAACATGTGCTCAATGGGGCAGAGAGCAGTATCCTATTTTGACCTGATAGGCCGCGAGTCAGAGGGGGCAGGGGGGTGGGGAAAAAAATCACTCCTATTTGGGGTTTTTTGGGTCTTAAGACAGTCTCAATTTAACACGAGCTTGTATGGGAGAGGGAGAAAATCATTCTCCTGTTTTGACCTGATGGGCCTTGAGTCAGAGAGTTTCCCCTATTCATTTGTATGGGTGAGGGAGGAATCCGTATCCTGTTTTGGGTTTTTTCAGGGTTGATTCAGAGAGTTTTCCCCCTTTTCCCCATTCATTTGCATGGATGCCTTCGAAGCCCCATTTATCCTCCACTTAGGTCTTTATGTTTGCTATGAAATTCTTTTGGATATTTTAAATCAACCTCAAAATAATATCTAACTTCAGCTCCATCCAATTTTTTTTGAGAGGAGATAACAATGTCTTGTAAAACTTTTTCATAATGTTTTTCTTTAACCCATTTAAGTTTTCCATAAGGTAAAGATTGAGACATAGCCCACCCATACAAATTGTTAGCATCATAATACATCAGGTAAGAGTTGTCCTCATTCTTATTATAATCAGGAAGATATTATATTGTTTGCTTTAGCACATCTCTTGGAACATACTTGAGATATTCCTCCTCTTTTAGCCTTTTCTATCATTAAAAGCATATCTATATCACTGATTAATTCCAAATCCTGTTTTATCATTTTTAACATGGCACTCCAAGCCAAACCTGGGGCTGTGTAATCGTGAGCAGGGTCGAATCCATAAGAATTTTTATAATGACAGACTGTTCTAAAAGTCTCAAACACATCAGTCAATAATACATCAGTTTTAAAATACAAATCGTGATATTCTACATGATTCTTTATATTAAACTTCTCCCAAACCTTTTCAGCTTGTGTATTATCTCTATTGGAAATATGAGTTTTATTCAACTTGCTATAAAAACTTTCCCTTGAAGGAAGTTGTGTTTCTTTAAACTTCTCAAATGAATCCATATTGTCATACGGATATATTCCCTTTTGTGATAAGAGATCAATCTCTTCTTGATTTGAGAAATGTGATTTAACATTCGATAAGTTTTTAATATTTGATGCTAAGTTAGATAATGGACTTGCCTTAAACTTGTATGTGTCAATAAATCCGAGATAGGTTATGGGGGATGGATGAATTGTTTTTGTGAATGAGATGTATTTTTGATCTGTGTTAAGAATGGCAGAAATATCTCCAGATGTCTTTGAAAGTTCATTGATAAATAGATGTGCATCATAGTGAGCGTTATGAAGAAAGACAGGAATAAAGTTTGGGGCTTGTAATTAAGATTACAACGGGAATGAGCTGGACCTCTATATTTACAAGTAATATGACATAGTGTGGCCGATAACAGCAATTTCTCAGAGGAATCGTACAAATGATACAAGCATCAAATTTGGCACATTTGTTCTCCAGGGGATTCTAATCAAATCTGCCTGATTGGCCATTTGAAAATCCAAATTTTGAAGAAAAAAAAACTTCAAAGAAGTCAAGATCACGAATCAATGTTGGATGCTGGCTGGGATTGGTGAATGTTTCAGAAATATCATCAAAGACGTTCCAAGTCTGCCATGCAGTTTTCTTCCCTTTACCGCGGAAGGCAGACACGTCACATCCAGTGAACGCATGGAAGTATGGGATCCCTCTATCTTTCTCAGGCCCTATTGCAGAAACTACCTCATGGACTGGAATCCATCGTGCCTTGGCTCCTTGGCCAAAAGCAATCCACATGTTTTCAAGACCTAGTTCCTGTAAGGATGGCAGTACAGATATTGCTACAACGAGTATGTCCGTGTCATTAGCCTTAATGAAAATGGACTTGCTACCATCAGTCGTTGCATCCCTGGCGTGTACACATATTCGAGTGTCAGCTGCTTCATGACAACATGGAGACAGAGCATCCAGTGACTTCCTTTTGTTGCTAATGGCATCTTCTCCTTTTGTGACAATGACTGTGCTTGTCGTCTGTGCTTCACACATCTTTTCCGCAAGGAAGTGAAACAGCTCAGTCTTGTTGCTGTCACCTCGAAGAAAGCTTCTCCAGTTACTTGGGGTCTTACTGGTTCCTGTTACTCTTCTTCTGATTCCTTGCCCCCTTTTCGACCTTGCCTCGGACTTCAGACTTGACTTCTTGTACACAAACACTACGTCCACCCTCTCGTACCTGGCACCATAGGATTCCACCTTTGGGATGATGTCTTCTTTCGCATAGTCATCAAATATCTTTGAAGTACGTGGAGGTAGGGCATTGATAAGTGCTGAGCCATCAATGATGACTGCATCTCCCCTTGGTTCTCTGTCTGGGATGTTCACTTGCACTTCAAGAATTTCAGCCAGCTGTGACTTCAAATTTTTTCAAATTTTTCAAAATTTGGATTTTCAAATGGCCAATTGGGCAGATTTGATCAGAAAGCCCTGCAGAACAGAAATGCCAAATTTGATGCTTGTATCATCATTTGCACAATTTTTCTACCATCTACTACACTAACAATGATCCTTAACTTTAACCTCTCCCTCAATTTTCTCCTCACAAATATGACAGATACTGTTCTTCCTAAATTCCTTTTTCTCTCCCTTTGTTAATGACATTGGTTTATAGGTTTTAACCATTATTTCTCTTCGACTTGTACAGTCTTTTTCAAATAGTCTTTCAAACTCCTCTGAGGCATCTTCTCCTCTATAAAGTTCCAACTTGTATTCATCACCAACAGCTGATTTGATATAATAACAGAAACCACAAGGAGTATGTATTTGATATTTATTTGTGTATGATATATTTGGATTTGGAGAAACAGTATCTATCTTTTTAAGGATACTTTCAAAATCAACATATATCACAAATGGATGTTTGTTAGATTTGTTGTAATCTTTGAATGATATCTTCTTTCCTGGTTTTGGTATATTAATTATGGTTGATTTATGATTACTGCAGTATTTTGAATGTTGATTTAATCTTTCTTTCATATGAAAGAAGTTGAGACATCTCTCATAGGGATATGTTTTATTTGTTCTATTGAATACTTGTGAGGTGACAAGTGTTGATTAATTTTTGATACAAGCATAATGTAAATTTTTCCCTGAACTATAACAAAGAAGGTCAATGTGTGCTTCATCATTTTTATAGTTATTTGAACTTTGTTTGTATCCATTAATCCATATACATTAACATAAATTAATTCTTCATTTTCTCAAATTCAGGAATATCTCTCAATGACATTGGAAACTTTAAATCTTTAACATTTAGCATATTCTCGTATTTCTTATAATGTTCAACCCTTTCAGGTTTCCATTGTGGAGGATGTAAGTGGGCAAGAACAGACCATAAAAAATTTATTATCTTTGTTTTGAATATTAACAACCGCTTTTTAAAGTTTTATCTCTTTTCGTAAGTCAATATAAGAAGAAGCTTTAAGAGGATCTCATTTTAAGATGTTTATATCTAAAAAGATTATTTTTGTTATGGCAAATCCACTACCTACTCGAGTGTTATCAACATCTTGTTCTTGTCTCTGGAGTTCATCGTAAACGTCACACCTCACAAAATCTTGAAATGATGTGATAAAGTGAAGGTTTGTCCTCATATGGGGAGTAGTTTCGTCACCTTCTCTGACCATATTCAATTTTACTACTATATAAAACTTACAAGTTTTCATTTCACTTAATGTGTTTTTAATTACAGTTTCAATACTTTGTTTAACTATATCAACTGTTTCAATGATTGAAGATGGTCCAGGGTCTTCAAAGCGAAACAATCTTATTTTTATATGTCCTTTAAATGCCCCATCAGTGTTTTCAATGGAGAATTTAGAGGCCACTTCCCTTTCTTCATTCTTCTTGTGTTTGCGTGATTGAAGGTGTCTGCTATAAAAAAAATATTTTTAAAGAATATCAATATTACATCTATCACAATGTTTTGTTTGTTGTTCAAATGGAGATATTTGTCTGAAAAGATTGAATGTGTGTTTGTTGGTTTGAAGGTGTTTTTTTATAACACTTACATTCATGATTACAAACATCGCAGTACGTTGTATTCATCATATTTATATAGCAAAACTTTGCTTAAACAAAATTTTCTTGATGAAAATTACATTTAATTTACAGGTGAATCTGTGCTTAAACCCATTTTATTCACAAACTTTTTTTTACTTCATAAATACAATGTTTCATGACACAAAAGACAAGTTTCAATCAATCTCTAAATTTGTAAAAGATACTGAGAAATATGTCGAGGATGTAAAATTGAATAAAGATAAATATAACAACGACTAGATAAAACAATATGGGCGAATAATACGAGTTCAACTCCCTTCAGTGGAAGGGCTTTTAGTATAACTGGAAGAACATCAATTAAAGTAGCTCTAACAAAAGTTTCTTCTCTCCTTCTGGCAATATATTCAAAACTAGAAAAAGCAATGAAACAAGAAAAAGTATCAAAAAAGAAAAACCTTATGGATGAAGCTTTTGAAAGAAAAGATAAGACCATCTGCAATATGCAAGGAGAAATTTGTATTTTTTTTTTTTTTTTTCGGCAACCCTAAAGATGTAAATCTTGATGAAATAAAAGATGTTAATATATCAGGTGAAATGATATTTCATTCAGTTGTAAAGGACCATTTTAAAATTACCTTTAAGATAAAAAATGTAGTAGTTAAATTTGTTCATGAAAAAAAGTATATTGATACAGATGATAATGTTTTTTCTACTAATTAAATACGAGTCATTATTCAACTGAAGATTTTGAAGATGATGAGAGAGATGATAGTATCTCTGTTGGAACAGAAGACAGTTATGATTCCGAGAGTTTGTGTTCAAACGATAGTTATGAAAGTAGTTTTATAGATGATTGTGAAAGCACCAATGAAAGTACCGAAGATGAATTTTGTTTGAAGTAAAGTTTTACTATATAAATATGAATAGCATACGAGAACTTGAGCCTCTTGAGTTCCCCAATTCTCCATATGACAAATTTGAGAATTGTCCTGCATGTGATAGAGTGGGATTAAACACAGTCAGAAGCCCATAAACAACGTATATTCTGTGATTATCTTCTAATTAATGAAAATAAAAATGGAACATAACTGTTTCAAAATTACATCAAAAATGAATTACTTTACATCAATTTCTCTTGTTAATCTCGTAAAGAACGAGGGTGAGAATACACCTCTTTTCTTACAAGGGAAGAGACTGAACAAATGACGATGTTTCATGGACTGATGATTTATATTATTCACGATTGTCATTTTCAGGGAAATATCAACACAATATATTGTATAAATAAAATAATGGATTATCTTGGAATTAAACCTGAACTGAGGATAAACCATAGAGTTTCTATAAAAAAACAATAACATTAAATAACCTGTTTTCCAAATATATAAATGAATGATTTTTTACCAATTTGGGAAAATAAGATAAAATTCAACTACCATAAAAATCTTCCAAATTCATCAAGATGTCTCATAGTTGGTTCAAGCAGATGTGGAAAAACCTGCTTACTTTTAAAGATGCTCCTTACTCCCAACTTTTTAAATTATGATAATTTAATAATTTTCACGAAGTCAAGTTTTCAACCTGAGTATCAACTACTCTCACAAGGTTTTAATGCTGGTCGTCAAAAAGACGATACAATCGGTTTATTTAAACTTCAAAAGAAACTCCATGATTATAACATTGAATATATAATACAACTATTTTGTGATACACAAATGTAAAAAGAAATCAAAACCTGTAACTTGTATTCTTAGTGATTTTACAGATGATTATACCTTCACCCAAAGGTTTGGATAAATCAAAAAAGAACCTCAGTATCTTTGATTGTGTTAATGAGAGAAACGATACGGTAATGGATAGCGACTACACAAGAGGGAGACATTCTTCTTGTAATTGTACTTATCATAGTCAATAATACTTTCAACCCCCTCGTCGCTCAATAAGAAACTATGCTAATACTTTTATTTCATTCAAGTTAAATTCAATAGATATAAACAATTTTTGGAGAGACAATTGTTCTACATTATGTCTTAAAAAGGAATTTGGGGATTAGATGAAGCACACGACTGAAAAATATAAATATATTGTTGTGAAACAAGACGAGGTATTAAGGTGTATATTTTTTATTTTATAAACAATTACATATATAAATGGCAACTATTATTATAAATCTTGTGGGTAAATCTGCTTCCGGAAAAAAAACTTTCATAAATCAATGTTCTTGAATAGTAATGAAAATATAGTAAGCTTTTTTAAAAAACACCATGCGATTCATATTGTATCTACAACAACCAGAGCAATGCAGCCAGGAGAAGTAGAAGGTGAAGATTATTACTATATTTCAGTGGAGGAACATATGCGATTGAGGAATGAAGGCAAAATATTTGAGGAGGTCTCTCTTGGTACAACAAAATATTCACATTGTAAGAGTGAGTTAAAGAAACTAAAATCTGGTGGTCTTGGGATATTAGACACTAATCCAGAAGGAATGAAACAAATTATTAAACCTCTGAGTGGTAATGGAGTCAAGATATTATCATGGATTCGATATATTATCATGGTAATGGAGATATGCTTTCTTCTATTGCACAAGCAGGTGTAAAATTAACTAAAAGGAGTAATGGATTATATCTTTCTCATCAATAAATGAGCAGTGATGAGTGGTTTAAAGAATTTGGAAAAAATACATCAAATTTAGAACTTGTCAAATATTATAAGAAATTAAAAATTCATAATGTGGTTATACGTATGAGAGATGAGTTAATAAACTTGCCTGAATATACTGTGAGAAAAAGCATGTTCTCACCAAATTTAGTGTCCCACCCACCACGTCACGTGACCTTTTTCAGGCTCCCAGGGATTTGTTGGCTAGTCGGACGTGGTGGACGGACCGCATGAGAGCTGCGACGCCATTGCTGGCAACAGACGTGGCTCTAAGATCGCGAGTGGAAAAAAAAATGTATCGAGCGCTCCAAATCGCATGTTTTAAAAGCGATTTTCAAGTGATTTTAAAGACTCTCGACAGCACAGTCGCGCTGATCGTTGATAGCTCCGTCTGAAAGATTGAGTTAAATCGGGACGCGTGTGATCGTTATTCCCGGCTATCGTCGAGCGGAGCTGTGAGTTGTACAACCTGTTTTTGGAACTCTATTGTTGCCAAGAGTTCTGGCAAGTTTTTTGTGCTGTGTAATTCATTCTGTTTCCAGCCATTTTTGAGATTGAGCCAATAAAATATCGTGCCTACCCCTAGAGGCCGATTTGAAACACAGTGGTGTGTTTAGTTGTTCTCTTTGTCCACACGTGGACTGCTTGAAGCTCGGACATCAACGTCAGTATTCCGTGCTGGAAGATATTAACAGCCGGGATCGCGACAAATGGGCGGCTCGTCCGGGATTCATTCAAGTAAGAGACATTCGAACCAAGACAAATTCCACAGTGGGCCGCCATCTTCCTTCATCTGATCATCGTTCCCTCATCAGCGGACGCCATCTTGGAGGAACCTTCTCACCAGCGGATGCCATCTTGAAGGAACCTTCTCACCATAGGACGCTATCTTGTGTCTACGCCGGCCATCAGCCAACAATAAAAAAAAAACGTGAGTTATTTGTACGTTGCATTTTCTCATTGGCAATTTGATGTGCGGTGGTGGTATTGGGTATTTCGTGTCGTATTTCCCCAACAGAGCGTTGTGTGTGAATTACGTGTATCACCCCAATATTGTTTGCCTCCCCTGTGTGAATTGCCCCGCCCCATGTGGTGAAAGATATTGCTGCTGAAGTATTTCGACCCAGCCTCCTTTTAGACTTAGTGTTTTGTGCCCTTGTCGTATGATAACTCGTAGCCAAACCATGTCGGCAGGAGAAGTGAGAGATCAACCTGATCATGTTGACAGTCACGTGGGTGTCGATGTGAGCGACGCAATCAGCCTTGACCCGGTCACTGAACACGATATGTTAGGGAGCGATCCCATCATGACTAAATGCATGCGTTCGACCTTTGGTCCGGGCTGACTCCGGTTCAACAACTCGACATGTATAACAGGGAGAGTGACAGGGCAGAGTCTGAGCGACTCAGGGAGAATGACAGGGCAGAGGCTGAGCGACTCAGGGAGAATGACGCAGAGATAGCTGCAAGAGCAGCGGCATAGGCTGAGCGACTCAGGGCAGCGGCTGAGCGACTCAGGGAGCATGGCGCGGCAGAGGCTGAACACGTCAGATCATGAGTGGCGAATGTTGACTGAACGACAGCGGGCAGATGTGTCTGCTGCACCAGTCCCAGAAATTGTTCATGTTCGTTTGCCGGACTAGACGGGAAACACGAAGCCAGAAACGTGTCTGGAGATGGGGGAGAAGTTGTTGACTTCGGGTGGTATTGATGAGAGCTTGTGGGTCGGCCATCTTGTTAGCCATCTATCTGAAAAGGCGAGGGAGGTATATGCGGGGATGGCAACCGAGGACGTAAACGAATACCGGAAGTTGAAGGCCGAGATTTTGAACACCTATGCGGTGTACCCGTGTATTTATAGGCGTAATTTTTTCAGTTGGACTCGTCAGTCCAGTCAAACCTATGAGGAACATTCGCGGGTCGTATTGGAACAGCTGCAGAGATGGTTTGAGAGGAGCAGCGTTGTTACCTCCAGCAGTTGCGGAACTCCTGGTGCGTTATCGTATCGATCAACAGCTTCCGCAGGACTTAGCGTTGTTTCTTGTCGATAAAGACACTGTTTCCTTGTCAGACGGTGTCAAGCTTATTGATAAACATGTTTTGGCGTGCAAAATGTTGCAAGCCACGCAGTCGAGTCGTAAGACGGAGGATTCTGCAGTCAAGACCGCCCCCCGTCTGCCCGGCGGCTAGATCGAGGGGAAGGGTTCCCCGATGCCCTCCACTGGTGGCGGTCGCGAGCTGCAGACCAGGGCACGGCCCTGGTGCGATTTCTGCAAACGCGTGGGGCACGGTGGAGACCACTGTTTCTCTAACCCAGCTAGTCCGGCCTATCGAGCAACCCGGTTGTTAAATCGGAGGGAAGTCAGTGGAGGTCATCAACTGGGTCCTCGTGTATAACGGTGGCATCAGTCACTGTGACATCGGTGGCATCAGTGACAGAGGTCACTGCCACCGAGGCTAATACTATTCATCCTCTGTACCAGGATTATTCAGGGACAGCCTTAGTGGGTGGCCCTGATTCAGTGGTGAAGTTTAAGGCCCAATACCTTTGGGATACTGGGGCGACGCTGTGTGTTCTCCGGGCGGGGGTAGTTCCGGCCTCTCGGATGCATTATACCGGCGAGTATATCGTCCTTCGGGGCATTAATCAGGCTCCTGGCTGGTATCCCCTTGCTCTCCTCGAGGTCCGGAGTGACATTTTTACGGGTCCGATGACCTGTGCGGTGGTACCCTACTACCCGGTAGCAGGGGTATCCTTGCTGATTGGCAATGATGCAATGGCCAGGGAGGAGTTATTGACTCTGACCTGTGGGGTGGTCACCAGATCCCAGAGCAAACAGGTGGAGAGAGTGGCTGAGTCAGACATATCTTCACTCTGGCCCGAGGAGCCTCGCGCCTCAACTTCAGCCTCCGACAGTAACGTTGCTTCGACTGAAGTCGACCAGAGCCTCCAGTCAGGCCAACCTCAGGAGCCGGGCTCCTCAGGGACCGTTCCCTTCTGTGACACGGGGACCCCAGATACTCGTTCGCCGGTCGGCGAATCCGGTGAGGAGGGTCAGTCCTTCGAGGCAGTTCACAACCCCAGTTCTGTGCCTGAGGTCACTCCCGCATTGTCTGCGGTAACCAGTCTAGTGGAGGATCAGCACTTCGATCCCACCCTTGCCACCCTCTGGGAAATGGGGGAAGACTCCGAGCCTGGACGAACAGGCTACTATGTGAATGGTGCAGGTGCGGTGATGCATAAATATTCCCCCAAGAACATGTCCTCCACCCAGACGTGGAGGGTACGACACCGACTTGTCGTACCGGGGAGGCATCATCAGTCGGTCCTGCAGTTGGCCCATGACAATATTTCCTCAGGTCAGGTCGGAGCGGCCAAGACCTTAGCCAAGGTCAAGGATCAGTTCATATGGCCCGCCATGTCGCGAGACATCAAGCGCTATTGCGCTTGCTGTCTATATTGGCCATGGACACATCACCATCTACATCGACCACCACCCGCTCGGTTGGCTCAGCCAAGCCCAAAACCTCCAACCAGCGTATTCGGCGCGGGGCGCTTCTCCTCTCAGAATACGACCTCACAGTAAAACATGTGAAAGGAGTGGAGAGCAGACGAGCTGACCTCCTTAGTCGCCATCTAGTAGACAAGGAGCACCAAAGTTAAGTTTCGTTCCCTTTGTCTCTCTATTGTGGTGCAGGTGAATGGTAAATATGGTGGAGTAGATATTAATGTGGTGTAGTGTGTTTAATATTGTTGTGGATGAACATTGTTTATTGTACAAGAATGTTAACTATCACCACCATCATATTGCCCTGCGATTTGCAACTCGTACAATAACTGGTTTCAAAACGCTGTCTATCCGACGGGCTTTATTTTAGGTGGGGAGGACTGTGAGAAAAACCATGTTCTCACAAAATTTAGTGCCCCACCCACCACGTCACGTGACCTTTTTCAGGCTCCCAGGGATTTTTTGGCTAGTCGGACGTGGTGGACGGACCGCGTGAGAGCTGGGGCGCCATTGCTGGCAACAGACGTGGCTCTAAGATCGCGAGTGGAAAAATATATCGAGCACTCCAAATCGCATGTTTTAAAAGCGATTTTCAAGTGATTTAAAGACTCTCGACAGCAGTCGCGCTGATCGTTGATAGCTCCATCTAAAGGATTGAGTTAAATCGGGGAGCGTGTGATCGTTATTCCCAGCTATCGTCAAGCGGAGCTGTTAGTTGTACAACCTGTTTTGGAACTCTATTGTTGCCAAGAGTTCTGGCAGGTTTTTTGTGCTGTGTAATCCATTCTGTTACCAGCCATTTTTGAGATCGAGCCAATAAAATATTATGCCTACCCCTAGAGGCCGATTTGAAACAGAGTGGTGTGTTTAGTTGTTCTCTTTGTCCACACGTGGACTGCTTGAAGCTCGGACATTAAAGTCAGTATTCCGTGCTGGAAGATATTGTTGTGGTTGACCAAATTCGCAAACCACCATTCAGGTCCCTTAGGTGAGATATCTCCGTAAGTATATGTGTAGTTAGGCCCAAACCCGTTGTCTAGAGGGAATAAATGTCATTCATGCTGGCTGCGACTCTTCAGGATAGCCGTTTTTCTTTTACTATCTTTATTTTGGACCAACCGCCATTATTACCACCACCAACCACGTCTCAACAGTCATCACATCAACCACCCACCACAACGCCGCTTCACCATAACAGCCACGACCTTTACAGTCACACCTCGCAACCGTTGCATCGCCACCGTTCTTGCGCCGCTTGTGGGTACCGGTATTGGATTCGTGCAGGGCGCGCGCCGAACAGCGTGTACAAAACCACGGACTTTCCGGTTGACGGGTTGGGAGCGTGGCTGCGAAAGGTGAGTATCGCTGAGTGGGTACCCCGGGCACCAGGCTAGTCGGCCGTGGTAGGCCAAGGGCCCATGGGGGCCGGGATAGCGTAGTGGGCACGGGTGCGCCTGCTTGGTGCGGGGGCCCGGGGCGCCATTAGCCGCGTGGGCAGTGTTGTGGGCAAGGGTGACCCTCGGAAAGGGGCCTGGGAAGCCAGCCTGCCACGTGTGCGTTTCAGGGGAGGTGCCATGGGGGGCACTCCCCGGTGTTAGGGAGCTGGTAGGCTCGGAGGCAGTGTAGTGCCCGGGGGTGCCATAGCGGGAGATTCGGCAGAGGGTCGTGCCTGCCAAAGGGAGCCACGTGTCCCAGCCATGAGACCGTGTGAGGGCACGGAGAGAAAATTGGGGGGGGGGGCGAGGCCCGAAATTGCGAGGACACCAACACAGGCGACGGGAATCTGGGTTGCTAGAACCAATAGTTTAAGCGAGAGGCGCTTGTTGAAAGCCCCGGGGTAGTTTAACAGTTAAATGGTTAGAGTAGATTAGGAGATTTACCCCTCCGCACCATCCATCCCCTCGCTGTCGTTGTGGGCCGCTGGACCCACTTTGGTTATAGATCGCCGAACTCTGGGGAGGCCATTCTGAGGCTTCGTTGGGCCTCGACACAGGACGTTGGCTCTCCCTTATTCCCCTCCGGGAAGGGAACGTAGGGGTTGGGAGTAGGCTAGGTGACAGGATAGGTTAGCCGTACAAGGACGATAAAGGGGGTTAGGGGACGATTTATAGTGGGGAAGTAAAAAAAAAAAAAAAAAAAAAAAAAAAATTAAGTTGGGGCTAAATTGGGGTTTGACAAATTAAGGGAGTGGGTATGTACAGTGACAGGCAAAGGCGATAGGTTGGGAGGGAGACAGGTAGGTAGGTCTGAGCCCGCCTTCCAAGTGGCCAGCACCACCGCACTCCCTCCACCAACCTTCACTGAACAGCAAAGGCTGGCCAACTTCATCTGCCGGCTGGCTGTTTTTCTTCAAGGCCTGTGCCAGCCCACTTCATCGGCAGCTGTTGTGTTGCTGCAAGGCCTGTGCCGGCCGGATCATCTGCAGCTGTGGTACTTCAAGGCCTGTGCCGGCCAGTTCATCTGCCGGCTGTGTTTGCCTGCAATGGCCTTCTTCTGCGGGCTGTGTATGCCTGCAGCGGCCTTCTTCTGCAGGCTGTGTTTGCCTGCTGCCTTTGCCATGCCATGCCCACTGCCCCTGTTCACCAGCCCCGTTCAATTTTTGCTTTGCCCCCCCCCCCCCTGTTCATTGCCATGTGCGCCAGGATCGTAAAAGCAACAGTTTGCAAGCTGCGAGAACTGCCCTGTTGGCAGCTACAACACGGGCCTGCAGTGGCGGCCCATGCACCGTGTTTGTGTCCATCCATCCATTCGTTGTGTTCATTGCGTGTGCCACTTGAGCTGGCACGGAGACTGTTTGTGCAGCCCATGCACCGTTGTGGTTCACTGCGTTCAGTTCAAAAGGGAAGGCCTTGGACTGCGTGTGAGCAGCCAGCCACGTTCCCTGTCACCTGCATTGTTTTGAGCCAGAGACTGCATGCGAGCAGCCTGGCTCCCTGTTAACTGCTTTCTTTTTGCAGAGCTCATTGATCCTGGGCCATGGTTTAGTGTAAAATTTGTAAGTTAAGGTTAAGATGTACTGTACATATGAGTGCGCCCCCGGCATGTTTGTCTTAGCGCCGGCAATTTTATTTAAGTCGTCCGTGTGAGTGAGTTTGTTTAGGTAGTTACGCAGCCCTCAGGTTATTTATTTTGGGGACACGAATACCATGAATGTCGCACTCAGGGATCCATAGGTAAAATGTACTAGGGGAAAACTACACATGATGGCACACGAGAATTTGACG
>NC_140964.1:3413732-3443732 GCF_056783735.1 Eptatretus burgeri | reverse complement strand
TGAAAATGAGAAATTTTGTGTAACGAAATTTGAGGTGATAAATGGAGCAGTAGTAAAGGATAAGTGTGGCAGGTACTGGCCCGGGCCACCAGCAGTCGGGGACTTCTCATTTGGTGGTTGTCAGTAGCGGTTCACGGCATTCGTAAATCCCTTCTGGGGGGAGCAGGGGCCTACGGATGGCCAACGCAGCCGCCAAATGAAGGCCCACCTGTTCGGTGAGCCAGGGAGATGGTGAAGAATGGTCAAATGTGACCAGGGAGGGAATGTGAGGAGTGTTATTAATGGCCACATTTGATCCATAGTCAATACGTATATCGTAGTTAGATGTCAGGATTCGAACCAATTTTCTTGTATACTTTGAAATGTATTTTAAAGTCTTTATAATTTTTTGTTGTACTGCTTCCACAAGCTTGCCCAACATATGTCCTTAAGAGATAGTGCTACACTTTGTCTTGGTCAACCCACGCATTCCAGTCCTGTGAACTAAAAGGGCTTTGCTTTTAGTTTCAACATCAGGCAATGATAAAAAGCCTAGATTGTGGGGGGGGGGGGGGGATTGCTGAAGAGAAACTGCAGAGCCCAAAGATATGTTGTTTGACCGTTTCAACCTCCCCTGGGGGAGAAAAAAGAACCCCTTGGCACATTTTTGAATGCACACCCGGGGCTCTTGTCAAACCAACCGGAGATAGATTGTGACCAGAGATAGATTGTATATAGGAGGGTTTTTGGAATGTAGAATTTCGGTGTGGTTGGATTGCTCTCCACTGTACTGGTTGAGTTGTCACATTATCTCTGCATGTATGCATGCATGTGCTTTTTTTTTTAATAAACCGCATATTCGGAAATCCTCTGACTCTCTTCATGCTTGTCTGGGGAAAAGAGTCTTCACATTTATAACTTCTACCAAGCTTCTACAGAGTTGGACCAGTGCACGCTGGAGAGTCCACACACCACATATGTAAATCTGTGTATTAAATGTTTACTCTATAGATCTATGTAGAAAGGTGGCAGAGCCAATCATTTTAATACGAAGTGTGCAGTTATTTTTTTGTATATCACCAAACATTTATTATATATTTATTTTCAACTGTGGATTGCATTTATAATAGGCTTAGTGAGTGTGTACATGACGTGTCAGGTAAATAGACCATGTCATATTTGTTTGGGGATAGAAAACTGACATCTCATACATGACTCGTCATTTTTTTTTTGGGGGGGGGTGGGTATCCAGGGTGGGAGGTAAAAAAAAAACAACTGGCGTGTCAGGTACACAATTTGTCATGTACTAAAAGCCGGCGGTCATTTTGAAAAAAAAAAAATAACAAATAACAAATAGGGCCTCCTCCTTCCTTTCTAAAAACAATCTGGCCAATCAACTGGTATATTTTTTATTTGGCTTAACTCATGCCAGGGAGCACCACGTCAGAAAAAGGAACATATGCAATATGAATACACAAATGTGTAAACATACACTTTTGTTTGAATAATATTACAAGTAATGAAGGAAGTCTATCATTAAAGTCAACCAAAGTAGTTTTTGTGGCCAATGCTCGCTCGTAAGGGAGAAAAGAAAAGATGAGGAACAATGTATTGGACACAAATTTATGATAAAAAGCACGATTTTTTAATTACAATGTCACAGATAAACATAGGCCGTGTACATGTGTCCAATGAAAAAAAAAATCACCAAAAACAACTTTATTCTGCGAAACGGCATTTTACATTTTATACACCAGGACCCTGACATTCAAGGGGGATACATTCCAGGAGAGCCCCGCAAATGTTGAAACCACGAAGGTGGGAGCATTGTTTAAATGGGAAATGGGGGATATGTTCTGGGGATTTCCCGACCATTGAAAAATCCACGAACGTTGGGGTGGAATCCACGAATGTTTTGTCATCGTTACAGTGGGGATAAGGGGGATAGCGTTATCGGTTTGCGACGGCTCATGAAAAAGCCCGCAAATGGCGACACCACCAAAGTCGAGGAATTGGTACAATGGGGACAAGGGAGATAACGTTATCGGTTCTCGGCAGTTCCTGGTTCAAAGGAGAAAGTTTTTAAAGTTTAAAATGTTTAACCACGAATGCACGATTACAGTTTCATTAAAGATGCTATATAAATATATTTTTTTCAATGACAACACCAGGTACCGTTTCCAATTTTTTGAAGAATGCATTTTAAAGTCTCTTAACCATACCGTACCACGAAAACAAAACGATTTGGAAGCTGATAATAGATATTGTGTAATTAGCCCGTAATTAGCTTGCTGATAATTTCACTAATAGATGTGCTGAACGTTTCCATCCTTTAACTCACAGAACATGATGTCTTTCCTCTCTGCAGGCAGATTATACTGAGCGTATTTAAGATATAAAAGCCCAGATGGTGCTGTTTGTGGCAAGATGGTGATTTATACGAAGATGCACTGAATGTTTCAGTTGTGTAATGTCCGTATGTGGCGACCTGGTAACTTCTGGATACATCAAGAGATGCTGTTTGAGATTGGGTGGGGATACCAAAACGGACGCGACATGAGTCCCATACATGTGCCGACGTTTGAGATTGGGTGGGGGCGCTTTGTCATGTTCTGCACTTTTTTGGCCTACATCTCCACCCGATGGCATTTGCTTTGTTTTTTTTTTGGGGGGGGGGTTTGGTGTGCACTGGTGGGAACGATCATCTGGGTGACAGACAGACATTTGTTCTATGCAGATTATGTGGATTTACCACGAGACGTAATCTGCAGCTAATGCTCACCATCACAGGCAGATGGTGCTAACAGCATTTAAACGACAACTATAGTCATCTTTGGTTAAATATTTATATGGTGTGCCATCCTGCTGATGCCAAATACGCCTGAAATCCGGATAGGCGACTCCGTTTGATGACCTTCAATCTGTCGTTTTTACATGAGTGACCAGGCTGAAGCCTCCGGGTTGGAGGCGACGCTTTGGTCGGCACATGTACAGGATTCCAGTCACATCCGTGTGAGATTGGGTTTGGGTGCTTCGTCACGCTCCGCACTTTTTGGTCTATATATAAAATCCATGATGAAGGCCACCTTGCCATGTTATTACAAAAATAATGGTGGAGTTAGTGATACCTTGTGTAGTTTGTCTGACCATGTTTGTTAAATCCTAAGTTCATTGCTAACCTTTCCAACAAAACACAATTCCCATCAGATTCACGGCTCACCAATCATGGAGCCATGAAGGGTTGCTAAAGACCTGAAGGATCATTAAGGAGATGAACAACACAATATGCCTGCTGTTGGCTTAATGGTTAAGGTCGTGGGCTTGGGATACTAGGATCCTGAGTTCACATTCCCCTCGGCTGTTGAATTAATACCAGGTGGGGTTGAATCTGCCTGTCATCCTTCCGAGGTCGGCAAAATCAGTGCCAGCTTGCTGGTATCCTGTGTCGGAGTGACGACCCATCCAGGATTGTACCCAACAGGCAAGGGGACTGTTTCGGCAGCACCAACGCTCTGCACAGAGTATGGTCCCGATGGATGGATCAACACTACACTGAACCAATACGAAAGTAAAATTGGCTCAAAGATATACATTTGAGAAAGATAGCTTGTAGCTAAGCGTGTGACCAAATGAACTATCAAGACGCCAAAATAAATTTTATCAAATCAAAGAAAACATATTTGCCTCAAGTCACCAAGGTGAACAAACAGTAAAAAGAGCATCTCTGCACCCACAATTCACATACCAGTCCTGGTTTTCAACCCAATCTGCTTGGTACTGCCGAACCTCCATCGGGAAGTCATTGTACAGGAGATCAAGCTGGTTCAGGTACTTGGTGTCGAGCTGCTGGAGGCTGTTCCATTGCGCCATGCTTCCACAACACACTTTGGCCAAGGAAAAATGGTAAAGCTGCATCGAAGGGTACAAAGTACAAACAGTAAAACGTTGCTCAAGCTATCTGTAAAGTAACAGAACAATTTAGAGAGAGAAAAGTCTTTTCAGAACTCAAACGCATTTTGAAACAAGTGACGGCAAAGAGGAATAATTATTAGGTAGCATCTGCTGTGCACACCGACGAACGCCACCATCGGAGTGCAACACATGTTCAGGGCATAGAGGATGTACAAGTTATTAAAACGTGCTTGATAATCCCGCTATACTGTCGTGGCTAAAGATATTGGCACCCTTGCACCTTTTTCAAATAACGCATCTTTTCTTCCAGAAAATTGTTGTTTTTTTTAACATCTTTTGGTTTCCACATATGTATTTCTTTGGTTTGCAGTGGAAGAAAACAAACAAAAAAAAAAGCTGAAAAGAAATTACTAAATCTGAGCTTACTCCACAGAAATCCAAAAATGTCCCAGACAATATTATTGGCACCTTTTAGAAGTTGTTCAAAATAATTAGGATTTCAAGCAGGTGATCTCCTTTACTTTGGAATTGAACTCACCTGTGGTGAGTTGCAGGTGACTGCAACATTAAAAAAAAAAAATACTCATGAAACCAGTTTGAAGAGAGAGAAAGAGTCATTCTGCTGTTTTGTGTCACTGTGTCCCACAATGAGCATGGAGAAAAGAAAGAAAACCACAGAATTGTCTGATGAAGTCAGACACAACAATGTAGCCAAGCATGGACAAGCTCAAGACGACAAGTCCATCTACAGAGACCTTGATGTTCCCGTGTCCACCGTACACAATGTTATCAGGAAGTTTAAGGACCATGGCACTGCAGCCAAACTCCCTGGACGTGGCCGCAAGAGAAAACTTGATTGAAGATTGCAGCGAAGCATTGTTCGAATGGTGGAGAAAGCACCTCGATCAACTGCCAAACACATTCAACTCGCACAATCAGTCACCAACTCGATGAAAGGGGGTTCGATGGTAGGAGACCCAGGAGGACCACACTGCTGAGAGAGAGAGACATGACAAAGCCTGACTGGAGTTTGCCAAAACACACCTGAACAAGCCCAACTCCTTCTGGGAGAATGTCCTGTGGACAGACGAGACCAAATTAGAGCTTTTTGGTGAAGCACATCAGCTCTGTTTACAGAAAACAAAATGAAGCCTTCAAAGAAAAGAACACGTTCCCTGCAGTCAAACATGGAGGAGGTTCAGTGATGTTTTGGGGTTGCTGTGCTGCCTCTGGCACTAGGTGCCTTGAATATGTGCATGGCATCATTAAATCAGGAGATTACCAAGGAGGCATTTTGGAGTACAATGTTCAACCCGGTGTCAGAAAGCTGGGTCTCCGAAGGTCATGGGCCTTGCAGCAGGACATTGATCCTAAACACACTTCAAAAAGCACCCAGGAATGGGTCAAAACAAAACTCTGGACTGTTCTGAAGTAGCCAGCAATGAGTCCAGATCTAAATCCCATTGAGCACCTGTCAGGAGATATGAAAACAGCAGTTGGGAGAAGGCACGCTTCAAATCTGGGAGAACTGAAGCAGTTTGCACAAGAAGAGTGGGACAAACTACCAGTGGAGAGGTGTAGGAAGCTCATTATGGCTTACGGAAGAGCTTGACTGCAGTTATTTTGTCCAAAGGCTGTGACACCAAATATTAAAATCAATAATTGTCATTGCCATTTCATTTTATTTTCTAATTTAAAAGGGTATATTAAATTCTGAATCAAAAACAAAGGTTCTGTAATATTAACAGTGAAATAAAGAATTGTGGAGACAAAATACTTTTGGCAATTTGAACTTAATTTGAGAAAATTGTGAGTCGTTTCAAAAAAGTGCAGGGATGTCAATATTTTTGGCAACGACTGTATATCCAGGCAGATATTGCTGGAGAGTTTATAGATCACCTTACCCCACTTGAGGGCAGGGTCTGCAAGTGGCAAATTTGATTGGACATGGTGATGTAAAATGCCAGAATATTTTATCGAAGTACTACTTTTGAAAGTACAAAGAAGGCAATTTGTGTTTCTCCATTGTTCAAGTGTATAATTCAATTGAAATAAAATAAAGAGTTCAAAGGTTGTAGAAAAAAAAAATCCGGAAGTTTACCGTGGTTGACGCAGTGTCTTTTACACCACCCTATCTAACACGTTACATTTGTTGTTCGTGCCTAATGTTTGTATCCTTTACGACGTCTGTAAAAACATGTTTCCTGTTTGGAATAATTTTCGATTTTGCTTGACTGCCAGGCAAGCAGGCAGAGAAAAATATCATCTCACTCCTCTCTGCGCATGCATGATTGAGCCGAAGTACTGTGAAACTACAGGTTTGTTTTCCGATTTGTGTTCAAAATACAACATTCATTTTAAATTAGGTTGGTCCTTGATCATAAACTCATGTTTGTAGACAGACACACAGACAGAGACAGAGTGTGAACCAATTGCTTAACCACACTTTTTCCTTCACATACACGGGGCAATAATATCATTTAGCCAAACAACATCCCACAGAGAGGACAGAACAGTCCAGACAGAAGAATCCAAACACATGGGGAAGGATCAAATGAGATACGCAGAAGGCAAATCAATTCATCTTTTCTTTTAGCATTCAATTATATTCCATGATAGACACTAGGCAAATGTATTATACTGTACATTAATCAAAAATTCAATCATTTCTTTACAAATAAAAAAACTATAAAGGCACTCGGTAGAGCGCATACCTTGACCGCGTAATGCCTGATCCACGAGAACATATTTGGCCCAATGCATTTTTGAAATATCATGCGACAGTACTACATAGTTTTTGGCCTTCCCTCTCAATGGTGAAGAATCACTTAAAAAAAATTCAATAATTCTCGAATCCAGATCTTCACCAAAATCGAATCAATTCTTCCTTGTGGCACTCCTAAACTATCCACCAAGTTTCATCCGAATCACTCCACAACTTTTTGAGATATTGTGCTATATATCGTTTTTGGCCCCATCTCTCAATGATCAAGAATCACTGATGTAGGGTAGGAAGGCAACAAATTGATAGTGGGGTCACAGATGAACACAACAAGCAAGGAGAGAGAGAGGAGAGGGGGGGGAGAAAAGAGAGAGGAGGGGGTGGGAGAGAAGAGAGAGGAGGGGGTGGGAGAGAAGAGAGAGGAGGGGTGGGAGAGAAGAGAGAGGAGGGGGTGGGAGAGAAGAGAGAGGAGGGGTGGGAGAGAAGAGAGAGGAGGGGTGGGAGAGAAGAGAGAGGAGGGGTGGGAGAGAAGAGAGAGGAGGGGGTGGGAGAGAAGAGAGAGGAGGGGGTGGGAGAGAAGAGAGAGGAGGGGGTGGGAGAGAAGAGAGAGGAGGGGGGAGAGAAGAGAGAGGAGGGGGAGAGAAGAGAGAGGAGGGGGAGAGAAGAGAGAGAGGAGGGGGGAGAAAGAGAGAGGAGGGGGAGAGAAAGAGAGAGGAGGGGGGAGAGAAAGAGAGAGGAGGGGGAGAGAAAGAGAGAGGAGGGGGAAGAGAAAGAGAGAGGAGGGGGAAGAGAAAGAGAAAGGAGGGGGAGAGAAAGAGAAAGGAGGGGAGAGAAAGAGAGAGGAGGGGGAGAGAAAGAGAGAGGAGGGGGAGAGAAAGAGAAAGGAGGGCGAAAGAGAAAGAGAAAGAGAGGGCGAAAGAGAAAGAGAAAGAGAGGGCGAAACAGAAAGAGAAAGAGAGGGCGAAAGAGAAAGAGAAAGAGAGAGGGAAAGAGAAAGAGAAAGAGAGAGGGAAAGAGAAAGAGAAAGAGAGAGGGAAAGAGAAAGAGAAAGAGAGAGGGAAAGAGAAAGAGAAAGAGAAAGAGAGAGGGAAAGAGAAAGAGAGAGGGAAAGAGAAACAGAAAGAGAGAGGGAAAGAGAAAGAGAAAGAGAGACGGAAAGAGAAAGAGAAAGAGAGAGGGAAAGAGAAAGAGAAAGAGAGAGGGAAAGAGAAAGAGAAAGAGAGAGGGAAAGAGAAAGAGAAAGAGAGAGGGAAAGAGAAAGAGAAAGAGAGAGGGAAAGAGAAAGAGAAAGAGAAAGAGAGAGGGAAAGAGAAAGAGAAAGAGAGGGAAAGAGAAAGAGAAAGAGAGAGGGAAAGAGAAAGAGAAAGAGAAAGAGAGAGGGAAAGAGAAAGAGAAAGAGAGAGGGAAAGAGAAAGAGAAAGAGAGAGGGAAAGAGAAAGAGAAAGAGAGAGGGAAAGAGAAAGAGAAAGAGAGAGGGAAAGAGAAAGAGAAAGAGAGAGGGAAAGAGAAAGAGAAAGAGAGAGGGAAAGAGAAAGAGAAAGAGAGAGGGAAAGAGAAAGAGAAAGAGAGAGGGAAAGAGAAAGAGAAAGAGAGAGGGAAAGAGAAAGAGAAAGAGAGAGGGAAAGAGAAAGAGAAAGAGAGAGGGAAAGAGAAAGAGAAAGAGAGAGAAAGAGAAAGAGAGAGGGAAAGAGAAAGAGAAAGAGAGAGGGAAAGAGAAAGAGAAAGAGAGAGGGAAAGAGAAAGAGAAAGAGAGAGGGAAAGAGAAAGAGAAAGAGAGAGGGAAAGAGAAAGAGAAAGAGAGAGGGAAAGAGAAAGAGAAAGAGAGAGGGAAAGAGAAAGAGAAAGAGAGAGGGAAAGAGAAAGAGAAAGAGAGAGGGAGAGAGAAAGAGAAAGAGAGGGGGAAAGAGAAAGAGAAAGAGAGAGGGAAAGAGAAAGAGAAAGAGAGGGCGAAAGAGAAAGAGAAAGGGAGAGGGAAAGAGAAAGAGAGAGGGAAAGAGAAAGAGAAAGAGAGAGGGAAAGAGAAAGAGAAAGAGAGAGGGAAAGAGAAAGAGAAAGAGAGAGGGAAAGAGAAAGAGAAAGAGAGAGGGAAAGAGAAAGAGAAAGAGAGAGGGAAAGAGAAAGAGAAAGAGAGAGGGAAAGAGAAAGAGAAAGAGAGAGGGAAAGAGAAAGAGAAAGAGAAAGAGAGAGGAAAGAGAAAGAGAAAGAGAGAGGGAAAGAGAAAGGGAGAGGGAAAGAGAAAGAGAAAGGGAGAGGGAAAGAGAAAGAGAGAGGGAGAGGGAAAGAGAAAGAGAGAGGGAAAGAGAAAGAGAAAGAGAGAGGGAAAGAGAAAGAGAAAGAGAGAGGGAAAGAGAAAGAGAAAGAGAGAGGGAAAGAGAAAGAGAAAGAGAGAGGGAAAGAGAAAGAGAAAGAGAGAGGGAAAGAGAAAGAGAGAGGGAAAGAGAAAGAGAGAGGGAAAGAGAAAGAAAGAGGGAAAGAGAAAGAAAGAGGGAAAGAGAGAGAGAGAGGGAAAGAGAAAGAGAGGGAAAGTGAAAGAGAGAGGGAAAGAGAAAGAGAGAGGGAAAGAGAGAGAGAGAGGGAAAGAGAAAGAGAGAGGGAAAGAGAAAGGGAGAGGGAAAGAGAAAGAGAAAGAGAAAGGGAAAGAGAAAGAGAGAGGGAAAGAGAGAGGGAAAGAGAAAGGGAAAGAGAGAGGGAAAGAGAGAGGGAAAGAGAGGGAAAGAGAGAGGGAAAGAGAGAGGGAAAGAGAGAGGGAAAGAGAGAGGGAAAGAGAGAGGGAAAGAGAGAGGGAAAGAGAGAGGGAAAGAGAGAGGGAAAGAGAGAGGGAAAGAGAGAGGGAAAGAGAGAGGGAAAGAGAGAGGGAAAGAGAGAGGGAAAGAGAGAGGGAAAGAGAGAGGGAAAGAGAGAGGGAAAGAGAGAGGGAAAGAGAGAGGGAAAGAGAGAGGGAAAGAGAGAGGGAAAGAGAGAGGGAAAGAGAGAGGGAAAGAGAGAGGGAAAGAGAGAGGGAAAGAGAGAGGGAAAGAGAGAGGGAAAGAGAGAGGGAAAGAGAGAGGGAAAGAGAGAGGGAAAGAGAGAGGGAAAGAGAAGAGAAAACAGGAAGACAGAGAAAGGGGAAGAGAGAGAAAGTGAGTTGCAAGTAAAAGGGATGAGGTCGGTCAGGTTCATGGGGACAGAAATGATCAAGAGTCAGAATGTAGGATGAGATGGATGACATGAGATTGGTGCTCCACTGCTTGGAATCCAGTCAGGAAGGGTAGGGTTGAACCGCTTGAAATCCAGTGAGGAAGTTTCCAGAAGGTCGCTCCAAAAATGGAAGAAAGGAGGTAAAAGGTGGAGGTGTACAGAAGTCCTGGATCGAGTGCACAACCACGTGGGGGTAATTCAAAGATCGGAATTGTTCATCGTTGCAGTAAAAAAGTAATCTGTGCAGGTTCATCTGCTGTGAACGCACAACCATTGGGAGGTAAAATCAATTGGTCAATGTTTGTGTTCATCGTCTTAATCTTCCTCTTCTTGGAGACTCAAATTATTCCAATTTTCTCCTGGGGTCCACCTGGACAAATGTTTTTGACCCAAGTCTTTCTGGAACGAGGTCATGCCAGACGTGTGACTTGTTCAGGGAGTCAGCGATAACTCGCACTTGGTCTTCACAAAAGACGTCGTAGGATGTTTAACGTGCACAGACAACAGGTACAGGCAGCCGGATCCTCCTGCTTAAACGTTCATCCAAGGGGACGGTGCAACTCGATGATGAAACGGGTCTGTGAACACCAATCCACTGGTTTATAGTTGGGTCGGGAATCAATCCCACACTCGACAGGTGCTGTCTTTGCACTACCACAAGCAACCTCAGGACCGCAAACACCATCACTACAAGCCTCACTACTCTGTACAGCCAACACCACAACCAAACTCAGTACCGCCAACTCCTTCACTAACCTCAGTATAGCAAATAACACCACCACCAACCTCAGTACAGCAAACACCATTACTACAAGCCTCACTACTCTGTACGGCCAACACCACAACCAAACTCAGTACCGCCAACTCCTTCACTAACCTCAGTATAGCAAATAACACCCCCACCACCACCAACCTCAGTACAGCAAACACCATTACTACAAGCCTCACTACTCTGTACAGCCAACACCACAACCAAACTCAGTACCGCCAACTCCTTCACTAACCTCAGTATAGCAAATAACACCCCCACCACCACCAACCTCAGTACAGCAAACACCATTACCACAAGCCTCACTACTCTGTACAGCCAACACCACAACCAAAATCAGTACCGCCAACTCCTTCACTAACCTCAGTATAGCAAATAACACCCCCACCACCACCAACCTCAGTACAGCAAACACCATTACTACAAACCTCACTACTCTGTACGGCCAACACCACAACCAAACTCAGTAGCACAAACTCCTTCACTAACCTCAGTAAAGCAAATAACACCCCCACCACCACCAACCTCAGTACAGCAAACACCATTACTACAAGCCTCACTACTCTGTACGGCCAACACCACAACCAAACTCAGTAGCACAAACTCCTTCACTAACCTCAGTATAGCAAATAACACCCCCACCACCACCAACCTCAGTACAGCAAACACCATTACTACAAGCCTCACTACTCTGTACAGCCAACACCACAACCAAACTCAGTACCGCCAACTCCTTCACTAACCTCAGTATAGCAAATAACACCCCCACCACCACCAACCTCAGTACAGCAAACACCATTACCACAAGCCTCACTACTCTGTACAGCCAACACCACAACCAAACTCAGTAGCACAAACTCCTTCACTAACCTCAGTATAGCAAATAACACCCCCACCACCACCAACCTCAGTACAGCAAACACCATTACTACAAGCCTCACTACTCTGTACAGCCAACACCACAACCAAACTCAGTAGCACAAACTCCTTCACTAACCTCAGTACAGCAAACACAACAAACCTCAGTACCACCAACCACCACCAACACAAACCTCAGTACAGCAAAAACAACAAACCTCAGTACCACCAACTCCTACAGCAACAACCACCACAACCAAACTCAGTACCGCCGACTCCTACAGCAACAACCACCACAACCAAACTCAGTACCGCCGACTCCTACAGCAACAACCACAACCAAACTCGGTACCACCACCACAACCAACCTCAGTACAGCAAACACAACAAACCTCACTACCACCAACTCATACAGCAACAACCACCAACACCAACCTCAGTACAGCAAAAACAACAAACTTCAGTACCGCCAACTCCTACAGCAACCACCACCACAACCAAAGTCAGTACCGCAGACTTCTACAGCAACAACCACCACCACAACCAAACTCAGTACCACTGACTCCTCCAGCAACCACCACCACCAACTTCAGTACAGCAAACACCATCACTACCAACCTCACCACTCTCCAGCCAATAGCACTGCCAACTCCTGCACTAACCTCAGCACAACGAGCAACAACACCAACCTCAACACAACCAACTCGACCACCACAAACACGTTGCACTCTTTAACAAAAGAGCAAAATGACATCAAAGAACATCAATAACAAACCATTGTGATCCCAAAACAACCTTCACAACACCAACCAAGTACTAGTAGAGAAATTACATCACTAGTTAACACAATGTACAAATATATAACTATTATAACTATCATACTGGTAAAATCGATTACTTCAAGCATAACCGATGTCACAAATGTTTATATAAATGGGATAATGTTGCATTTTGAGTAAACATCAAGTTTAAATCCTCCACTCACGCTCAGTCGAGTAACATAAGGTCCGAAATCGAGGTCGAAGGCCTTTTATATTACTATTTCACTTTAACTTCACGTAGGATACAAATGCTCCCAGGGCGGAACGTACCGCGAACTTGCGGTAAAACATACCTCTAACTCAGCCTCCGGGGCAGCAGGCAAATCGAAAAGTGAATCGTTTTGGTTGAGTGAGTGATTTCCGAGAATGGGCGGAGACGACCCGAAGATTTGTCATGGCTCCGCCCACTACACCACCAGTCTCCCGATTTGGTGATGACGTAGATCGAGAATATCATTATATTCACTGTTTCAACACGTTTCACCATAAACATAATACGTACGAGGAAGCGGTCAAAGGATTACAGCGATTACTCAGAATCTTTGTTTATAACAATGCTTATGATATAATTTATAATATTATCTCGCACACAATGAGCCAGGATGAGGGGGGGGGAGGGGATTCCAAAGCCACGCCCAACGGTTGTTAAAAACATGACGTCAATGATAGGAATTACGCAGATTGAAGATCCCCAACAAATACTTTCACCCTCAACTTTCACCCCCCCCACCCCACAACTCCGCAACATATAATATAATATAATATAATATATTTATTTATTTATTTATTTATTTATTTATTTATTTATTTATTTATTTATTTATTTATTAATTAATTAATTAATTAATTAATTACCACCACCACCACCATATTTTTGCAGCCTTTCAATTTCGCAGCCATACACAAAGTTTTACATTCCAGACAAACTTTCAGAAACTTTTACATGAATTCCACGTGCAATGGAAAGTAAAAGGGCTGTGTGTCCATATCTGTATTTCTCGATTTATCTCAGTGGGTTTCACATGGAGAATGATGACCTTTACAATGTGACAAACAACGTAAATGGAATGCTTTATCCCCTTCGATCCAAATATAGCTGGCAATAAGCTGGAGAGGTTGTTGACCATAAGGTTTTACCATCTCCAATGCAACCGAGTTGGGTGTGGGCTCTCTACTTAAAGACAAACAGACAGAGACTCGAAGGACACTCGGTAGAGCGCATACCTCCACCACGTCATGCCTGATCCCTCCACCACGTCATGCCTAACCCCTCCACCACGTCATGCCTGATCCCTCCACCAAGTCATGCCTGACCCCTCCACCACGTCATGCCTGATCCCTCCACCACGTCATGCCTGATCCCTCCACCACATCATGCCTGATCCCTCCACCACGTCATGCCTGATCCCTCCACCACGCCATGCCTGATCCCTCCACCACGTCATGCCTGATCCCTCCACCACGTCATGCCTGATCCCTCCACCACGTCATGCCTGATCCCTCCACCACGTCATGCCTGATCCCTCCACCACATCATGCCTGACCCCTCCACCACGTCATGCCTGATCCCTCCACCACGTCATACCTGACCCCTCCACCACGTCATGCCTGATCCCTCCACCACGTCATGCCTGATCCCTCCACAACGTCATGCCTGATCCCTCCACCACGTCATGCCTGATCCCTCCACCACGTCATGCCTGATCCCTCCACCACGTCATGCCTGATCCCTCCACCACATCATGCCTGATCCCTCCACCACGTCATGCCTGATCCCTCCACCACATCATGCCTGATCCCTCCACCACATCATGCCTGATCCCTCCACCACGTCATGCCTGATCCCTCCACCACGTCATGCCTGATCCATGAGAACATATTTGGCCCAATACATGTTTGAAATGTCAAGCTATACAATACGATATAGTTTTTGGCCCCATCTCTCAATGGTGAAGGATCACTTTAAAAAAAAAAAAATTCTCGTATCCAGATCGGGACTCGGATCTTCACGAAAATTGAATCAATTCTTTCTTGTCACATCCCCCAACATGTCCACCAAGTTTCATCTGAATCCGTGCACAACCTTTTGAGATATCATGCTATATATCGGTTTAACCCAATCTCAAATTGGTGAAGAATAACCTTAAAAATGGAAGCAGCCCGATCCCAAGTACTGCTAAACGGAAAGTTTTTGAAAGTGCTAAAAAGGTGATATTTGTGTTTTGCAATGTTCAAGTAAATAATTCAATTGAAATAAAATAAACATTTTAAAGTTTGGAGAAAAAAAAAACTCCGTAGGTTTACCACCGTTGATGCACCATCTTATACACGACCCTAACACTTCACCTGAGTTATTCGTGCCTGTTGTTTGTGTCCTGTATGACATCTTTAAAAACAGTAGGTTTCCTGTTTGCAATGATTTTCAATTTTGTTTGTCTGCCAGTCAGGTAGACGGAGTGAAAAATATTATCTCACTCCTTTCTGCGCATGTGCGATCGGGACAAATTCAGAGGCAAAGTACTGTTAAACTGCAGGTTCGTTTTCCGATTCATGTTCCAATTCGTGTTCAAAATATAACATTCAATTGAAATGAAGTTGTTCCTTGATCATAAGCTGATGTTTGTAGATGGACAGACGGACAGACAGACAGACAGAGTGAACCCATTGCTTCACCCCGCTTTTCGCTTCGCGTGCGAGAGGTAAAAAATAAAATGCGTTTCTCATGTAAGTGATTGAATAATGTCAATAATGTTCTTTGATTGGTGCAGCAACACTGGGAGTGGACCTGTCCGTTGGTTTTTAACAACAAACAAATTTAGGAATACAGGATAGCCAGCTTAACATCCTCGCAAAAGACAAAATGTTCTGTGATGCTACATCCTCCATGATCTCAGTACCACAGCAGAGACCTCAGTTCATATGGATTTCAAAATTAAAGAAAAAGATATTTGATCAATTCAAATTGAAAATTCGATGACACAACACCTAGGGAAAGCACACATAAATAAGGTATGGGTGCTAATGATAATTACTTTGTTTGACACCTTGTTTGCTCAGTCATAGGTAAGCACACTTGCCTCTGAGCTGTCTCGTCTGTGTTGGAATCCTACCCAACTACAAACCTCAGGATGACAGGCTGAGTCAACTCTCTTTCTCTGGGCTATCTCCAATCTCTAGTTTTCCGTGTGTGTGTGTGTGTGTGTGTGTGTGTGTGTGTGTGTGTGTGTGTGTGTGTGTGTGTGTGTGTGTGTGTGTGTGTGTGTGTGTGATGGTGCCTGTCCAAATGTTAAGTTAAGACTGTATAAGATCTAACGGGAAAACTCTGCTCTGTGTGTCCTTTTGCAATACTGTTTGCCTTTTGCCGCAACCCATGAATTCCTTGCTTTCCCTGCTGAACGTTGCAATAAACTCCGTTTACTGTGCCACATAACTTTACTCGCATCCTGGTTTTAAATAAATGTGATGTTTAGAAATGTTCCCAGCTCATTTTCATCTTTTCCTTCATTGGTCCAGCATGGCCCGCACCCGAGCTTAGCCGAGACGTTATTCCCCCATGATTTGTTTCGTAGCCGGTACATACTTGGCTGTTCCACTCAGCTGCACCTGATCCAGTAGATAATCTGGTTAACACAAGTACGTACCGAGGGTGCGTTCCCCGGTAATGAGATCACCTGACCCAAGGTAAACGGTTTGTTAGATGGAGGACCCAAAGTCACGTGGTCAAGTTATTTGCATTCATGGTCGTTTGGCGACCTGCCGCGACATGAACTTATTCGTGTGCGATGGCCTGCGATTCTTGTGAGTCCGGAGAGGAACCCGAGACAGTCCCTCCCTCGTGCTTTCCCCCACGATGCTGGCCCACAACAATATTTTGAAATGGCCATTGGTTTTGGTCTTAATGTCGACTTTGTTGATTGGGGTCTTAATATTGGATACCTTGAGAAAGAACAGGACAACTTCCCTTCCATTTAAATGTGTTGTATCTGGGCAGCTCTTGCAAACTCAGGGCAGCCTCAAAAGGCCGCACTGTGGTTCACACCCCAATTGGCATAAGACATTTTAGGACGAGGGCAGCTTCCGTAGTAGTGGTCTCCATTACATTTGCTGCAGTGTTGTTTATCCCCGCAGGTTGGAGCAGTATGCCCAAACTTTTGGCACTTGTAGCATCTCAGGGAGGAAGGATCACCCAGAAGTACTTTGGGAAGGAAGACAGGGTTACCAAAGGTCAAAACCACCAATGCGCTTTTGACCTTGACTCTCTCAGAGAACGAGGTATCTGACAAGCGAAGCCGGGCGAAGAGGAATGTGTTGGTAAATTTGGTTGGGGAATGAGGAATAGAGGGTCAAGAGCTGGTGGAGCTGGTGGTGAGGAATGGGATGGCCATAGCTGGTTCATTTTTTTTTCTTCAAAAATTGGGAAAGCCACAAGATTACCTAGAGGAGTGGATATCATAGAACAGAACTGGACTTGTTGGTTGTGAGGAAGCAACAGTTGCAGAGGGTTAAAGATTGTAAGGTGGTGGTTGGAGAGCAGCTTACCACCCAGCACAAACCTGTGGTGTTTGTGATACAGATGGAGAAAATGTGGGAGGTTAAGAGTCGGGGTCTGAAGATTATTAGGTGGGGGAAGTCGAGGGGAAACATCGTGGTTGAGTATAAGGAGAGGTTGAGGGCTCGAAGGAGAGGTTGAGGGCTCGAAAGTTGAGGTATGAGCAAGCAACTTAGCGAATAAGCAGAAGGTTTGGAGGAGGAGTGGAAAAAAATGGAGAGGTATTTAGTGGAATTGCAGAAGTTTTGTGTGGAAGGATATAAGGAAAAGGTGCATCGTCGAAGGATAGAAACCAGTTATGGTGGATGGAAGAGGTAGTGAAGGCAGTTGGTAGAAAGAAAGGGGGTTGGAAGAGGATAGAGAAGATCAAGGATAGGTGGCGGCAGGTTAATGCGGGGTTGCTACACCTGGAGGGCAGCATAACAAAGCAGGAAGGGGAAGTGTGGATAAGGTGAGGAATAATATGGAAGAGTAGGTGTACAACAAGTTGGAAGATGATGGTGGGAGGAAAATGAGATATAAATTGGCTTGTGACAGGGATGAAGATGATAAAGACATGAAAGGAGGGGGGCACTAATTAAGGATGGTGGTAGGAGGCGAATGACAGAGAGGGGGGCAGTATTGAAGGTGTGGGAAAGATATTTTCAAAGAGCTGTTGAACCGGGAAGGTAGCAACAGTGAGCTGGAGCTCCTGCGCTATGTAGAGGGGAAAGTGAAGTTGGTTGGCATCACAAAGGAGGAGGTGCAAACTCCATTGAAGAGGATGAAGAAGGGAAGAGCGCCATCCATTGATTAGGTGTCTACAGAGATGATAATTGGGGCAGAAGAAGTTGGAGTCAGTTGGACGAAGAGGCTGTTGAATATATGTGTGAGCAAGTTTTCAATTCCGGTGGATTGAAGGACAGCACTACTTGTGCTGATGTAGATGGGGAAGGGCGATGCTCAAGATCCGTGGAAGTGTGGGGGATTACGCTCCTACGTTATGTAATTAAGGTGGTGGAGAGGATTCTGGACTGGAAGATAAGGAAGAGGGTGGAGATTGAGTTCGGAGAAGAGCAGCAGAGGTTTTGAAAGGGTAGGGGGATGATGGATGGGATGTTCACACTGAGACAGCTGGTGGAGAAGAGGTAGGGGGTCATATAAACCCACCTCATGTGAGTCAAATAAACCCACCTTATGTGAGTCATATAAACCCACCTTATGTGAGTCATATAAACCCACCTTATGTGAGTCATATAAACCCACCTTATGTGAGTCATATAAACCCACCTTATGTGAGTCATATAAACCCACCTTATGCGAGTCATATCAAACCACCTCAAGCGAGTCATGTAAACCCACCTTATGTGAGTCATGTAAACCCACCTAATGTGAGTCATGTAAACCCACCTAAAGTGAGTCATATAAACCCACCTTATGTGAGTCATATAAACCCACCTTATGTGAGTCTTATAAACCCACCTTATGTGAGTCATATAAACCCACCTTAAGCGAGTCATGCAAACCCACCTTAAGCGAGTCATGTAAACCCACCTTAAGCGAGTCATGTAAACCCACCTTAAGCGAGTGAGTCATATAATCCAACCATAAGTGAGTCATGTAAACCCACCTTATGTGAGTCATATAAAACCACCTTATGTGAGTCATATAAACCCACCTTAAGTGAGTCATGTAAACCCACCTTATGTGAGTCATATAAAACCAACCTTATGTGAGTCATGTAAACCCACCTTAAGCGAGTCATGTAAACCCACCTTATGTGAGTCAAATAAACCCACCTTATGTGAGTCATATAAAACCACTTTATGTGAGTCATATAAACCCACCTCAAGTGATTCATGTAAACCCACCTTATGTGAGTCATATAAAACCACCTTATGTGAGTCATGTAAACCCACCTTTTGTGAGTCATATAAAACCACCTTATGTGAGTCATGTAAACCCACCTAATGTGAGTCATATAAACCCACCTTAAGTGAGTCATGTAAACCCACCTTATGTGAGTCAAGTAAACCCAACTTAAGTGAGTCATATAAAACCACCTTATGTGAGTCATATAAGCCCACCTTAAGTGAGTCATATAAACCCACCTTATGTGAGTCATGTAAACCCACCTTAAGTGAGTCACATCAAACCACCTCAAGCGAGTCATGTAAATCCACCTTATGCAAGTCATATAAACCCACCTTATGCGAGTCATATCAAACCACCTCAAGCGAGTCATGTAAACCCACCTTATGTGAGTCATGTAAACCCACCTTATGTGAGTCATATAAAACCACCTTAAGTGAGTCATATAAACCCACCTTATGTGAGTCATATAAACCCACCTTAAGCGAGTCATGCAAACCCACCTTAAGCGAGTCACATCAAACCACCTCAAGCGAGTCATGTAAATCCACCTTATGCGAGTCATATAAACCCACCTTATGCGAGTCATATCAAACCACCTCAAGCGAGTCATGTAAACCCACCTTATGTGAGTGATGCAAACCCACCTTATGTGAGTCATGTAAACCCACCTTATGTGAGTCATATAAAACCAACCTTATGTGAGTCATGTAAACCCACCTTAAGTGAGTCATGTAAACCCACCTTATGTGAGTCATGTAAACCCACCTTATGTGAGTCATATAAAACCACCTTATGTGAGTCATATAAGCCCACCTTAAGTGAGTCATATAAACCCACCTTATGTGAGTCATGTAAACCCACCTTAAGTGAGTCACATCAAACCACCTCAAGCGAGTCATGTAAATCCACCTTATGCGAGTCATATAAACCCACCTTATGCGAGTCATATCAAACCACCTCAAGCGAGTCATGTAAACCCACCTTATGTGAGTGATGTAAACCCACCTTATGTGAGTCATGTAAACCCACCTTATGTGAGTCATATAAAACCACCTTAAGTGAGTCATATAAACCCACCTTATGTGAGTCATATAAACCCACCTTAAGCGAGTCATGCAAACCCACCTTAAGCGAGTCACATCAAACCACCTCAAGCGAGTCATGTAAATCCACCTTATGCGAGTCATATAAACCCACCTTATGCGAGTCATATCAAACCACCTCAAGCGAGTCATGTAAACCCACCTTATGTGAGTGATGCAAACCCACCTTATGTGAGTCATGTAAACCCACCTTATGTGAGTCATATAAAACCACCTTAAGCGAGTCATGTAAACCCACCTTAAGTGAGTCATATAAACCCAACTTATGTGAGTCATATAAACCCACCTTAAGCGAGTCATGCAAACCCACCTTAAGCGAGTCATGTAAACCCACCTTAAGCGAGTCATGTAAACCCACCTTATGTGAGTTATATAAACCCACCTTATGTGAGTCATATAAAACCACCTTATGTGAGTCATATAAACCCACCTTAAGTGAGTCATGTAAACCCACCTTATGTGAGTCATATAAAACCAACCTTATGTGAGTCATGTAAACCCACCTTAAGCTAGTCATGTAAACCCACCTTATGTGAGTCATATAAACCCACCTTAAGTGAGTCATATAAAACCACTTTATGTGAGTCATATAAACCCACCTTAAGTGAGTCATGTAAACCCACCTTATGTGAGTCATGTAAACCCACCTTATGTGAGTCATATAAAACCACCTTATGTGAGTCATGTAAACCCACCTTATGTGAGTCATATAAACCCACCTTAAGTGAGTCATGTAAACCCACCTTATGTGAGTCATATAAAACCACCTTATGTGAGTCATGTAAACCCACCTTATGTGAGTCATATAAACCCACCTTATGTGAGTCATGTAAACCCACCTTAAGTGAGTCATATAAAACCACCTTATGTGAGTCATATAAACCCACCTTAAGTGAGTCATATAAACCCACCATATGTGAGTCATATAAAACCACCATAAGCGAGTCATGTAAACCCACCTTAAGTGAGTCATATAAACCCACCTTATGTGAGTCATATAAACCCACCTTAAGCAAGTCATGCAAACCCACCTTAAGCGAGTCATGTAAACCCACCTTAAGCGAGTCATGTAAACCCACCTTATGTGAGTCACATAAACCCACCTTATGTGAGTCATATAAAACCACTTCATGTGAGTCATATAAACCCACCTTAAGTGAGTCATGTAAACCCACCTTATGTGAGTCATATAAAACCACCTTATGTGAGTCATGTAAACCCACCTTATGTGAGTCATATAAACCCACCTTAAGTGAGTCATGTAAACCCACCTTATGTGAGTCATATAAAACCACCTTATGTGAGTCATGTAAACACACCTTATGTGAGTCATATAAACCCACCTTAAGTGAGTCATGTAAACCCACCTTCTGTGAGTCATATAAAACCACCTTATGTGAGTCATGTAAACCCACCTTATGTGAGTCATATAAAACCACCTTAAGGGAGTCATGTAAACCCACCTTAAGCGAGTCATGCAAACCCACCTTATGTGAGTCATATAAACCCACCTTATGTGAGTCATATAAAACCACCTTATGTGAGTCATGTAAACCCACCTTATGTGAGTCATATAAACCCACCTTAAGTGAGTCATGTAAACCCACCTTATGTGGGGTGGATCAGTAAGGATGAATTGAGGACTGCTATGAAGAGAATGAAGAGTGGAAAGGTGGTTGGCCCAGATGACATACCAGTGGAGGCATGGAAGTGCTTAGGAGAGATGGCAGTGTGGTTGTTAACCAGATTGTTTAATAAAATCTTGGAAAGTGAGAGGATGCCGGAGGAGTGGAGATTAAGTGTACTGGCTCCGATTTTCAAGAACAAGGGTGATGTGCAGAGCTGTGGAAATTACAGAGGGATAAAGTTGTTGAGCCACACCATGAAGTTGTGGGAAAGAGTAGTGGAAGCTCGGTTGAGAGGAGAGGTGACGATCTCTGAGCAGCAATATGGGTTTATGTCAGGAAAGAGCACCACTGATGCAATGTTTGCTTTGAGAATGTTGCTGGAGAAGTAAAGGGAAGGCCAGAAGGAGTTACATTGTGTGTTTGTGGATTTAGAGAAAGCTTATGATAGGGTGCCAAGAGAGGAGTTGTGGCATTGTATGAGGAAGTCAGCAGTGGTGGAGAAGTATGTGAGGATCGTGCAGGATATGTATGAGGACAGTGTGACAGCGGTGAGGTGTGCGGTAGGAATGACGGACCGGTTTAAGGTTAAAGTGGGATTGCACCAAGGATCGACTCTGAGCCCTTTACTGTTTGCAATGGTGATGGACAGGTTTACGGACGAGATTAGACTGGAGTCTCCATGGACTATGATGTTCGCGGATGACATCATGATCTGTAGGGAGAGTTGGGAGCAGGCTGAGGCGAGCTTTGAGAGGTAGAGGAACACATTGGAGAGAAGGGGAATGATAGTCAGTAGGAGTAAGACAGAGTACATGTGCGTAAATGAGAAGGAGGGTGGTGGTATGGTGCGGTTATAAGGAGTTGAGGTGGGGAAGGTGGATGGGTTTAAATACTTGGGATCAACTGTCCAAAGTAACGGAGAGTGTGGGAGAGAAGTGAAAAAGAGAGTGCAGGCAGGATGGAGTGGGTGGAGAAGAGTTGCAGGAGTGATTTGTGACAGAAGGGTAGCTGCAAGAGTGAAGGGGAAAGTATACAAGACGGTAGTGAGACCAGCTATGTTGTATGGTTTGGAGGCGGTGGCGCTAACAAAAAGACCGGAAGCGGAGCTGGAGGTGGCAGAGTTAAAGATGCTGCGATTCTCGTTGGGAGCGACGAGGATGGATAGGATAAGCAATGAGTATATTAGAGGGACAGCGCAGGTGGGATGGTTTGGAGACAAAGTGAGAGAGGCGAGATTGAGATGGTTTGGACATGTGCACAGGAGGGAAGTGGAGTATATCGGGAGAAGGATGTTGAAGATGGAGCCGCCAGGCAGGAGGAGAAGAGGAAGGCCAAAGAAGAGGTTCATGGATACGGTGAGGGCGGACATGCGGGTGGTTGGAGTGTCAATGGAAGATGTGGAGGATAGAGCGAAATGGGGACGGTTGATCCGCTGTGGCGACCCCTAACGGGAGCTAGCCGAAAGAAGAAGATAAACTCACCTTCTGTGAGTCATATAAACCCACCTTATGTGAGTCATATTGTTACGAATCTGGAAGCCATGAGCACTCAATATGCAGGTCCTATAGAACAGTTATATCGGTAAGTACGTGTTCTTAGTTAGGGTCCCTTTCCCTTGTTTAATGGGTAATTAAATGTTCTTGCGCTGCAGAGTTATTTCGATAGTCAGGGTTTTTGGGTGATCGCTAGAGTACCCATATTTTCACTTTTTCAGTCTGTCTGTATGTATGTTTGCGTGTTTGTATGTAATGGACAGCTCTGGAGGCCAGAGGAGTCAACCGATTTTGATGAAACTTGACAGGTAGGTTCATACCAGGATCTAGTTCTCTGCTTTTGAGCAGCGTTGCTATGGACACCACCGTTGCCAAGGAATGAGACTTTGAAATTTTTGAAAAATCCTAAAAAATTAATTTTTTCGAAAATCAAAAATCGGCTTCCAGGCTTTTATGCGCACTATAATCAACCTCTTTGTCAAACATTTTCAGCCCGATCCATCAAAAACTTTATGACTGGTATGCAATTATGTAGTGACCACCCATGTTGCCTACCGGCTTGTCTGTTTGTTTGTATGTAATGGACGGCTCTGGAGGCCAGAGGAGTCAACCAATTTTGATGAAGCTTGACAGGTAGGTTCATACCAGGATATAATTGTCTGCTTCGAGCACCGTTACTATGGGCACCACCGTTGCCAAGCAACGGGACTTTGAAATTTTTGAAAAATCATAAAAAAATTAATTTTTTAGAAAATCAAAAATCGGCTTCCAGGCTTTTATGCGCACTATAATCAAACTCTTTGTCAAAAGATTTCAGCCCGGTCCGTCAAAAACTATGACTAGTATGCAATTATGTAGCAACAACCCATGTCGCCTACTGGCTTGTCTTTCATTTTTACACCACCAAATCAACAACGCCAGCATCACCCTCACCTTCACCTCGCTCTGGCCGACAACATGGTGGGCGGAGTTCAAGGAGGAGCCTCACGGTGGCCCTCGACCAATCAGCGTGCTACGAGTGAGGTGGCCGCTGCTCAGCCAATCAGACCTTGCGACGGTGAGAAAGGCGGTCCGCGTGACGTCACCACGCCCCCGGGCCAATCAACGGACTTGCCGCTCGTTTTGGCCAATGACAGGGCAACGAGCGATTCTGCGCACCAAAACCGTCCAGTGAGGGAGAGCGGGGAGGGCGGAGGCATCCCCTCCCCCCCTGGAGAAGGGTGAATAAGGTTGCGGCACGATCGGACGAGGAGAGATCCTTCCTCCACAAGAACTGCAAGTCGGTTGCGCGCCGTCTCTCTGTCGGTGAACTGGAGAGTTTTTGAGATAGTTCATGACCATCGAGCAGGCAAGGTTGTGGTCGATCTGACGGGCAGGTTCTACAAGTGTGGAGTTATCAGCCCTGACTTTGATGTTCAACTCAAAGACTTGGAGAAGTGGCAGAGAAACCTCCTGCCTTCTGGACAGTTCGGGATACAGAGGAGAGTGTTGGTTGCTGGGACGAGCGCTGAAGGGAGCTCTGGAGTCTATCATCGCATCTCGACGCTGGCCTGGTTCGCCCGTGTCAGCCGAACCACACGGGGTGGACAGGTCCATGTCATTCTGGGTATCTGTGTGTGTGTGTGTGTGTGTGTGTGTGTGTGTGTGTGTGTGTGTGTGTGTGTGTGTCTATCGGTGGGCCCGTCTGTAAGGAGGAATTGTTTCAGTGCTCTTTGCTGTACATACTTGCATCTCTATAGTCGGATAACTCTGCTTCTTGCGTGCTCCCTCCTTTCCCCCATTATAAATAAATCCATTTGTTAAATGTATCAGCTTGTTTCTGTGTTTCTTCCATTGGCTTTGCATGGCGCGTGTTGGTGAACTTCAAAGGCTGCTGCCGCTGTAAATGTACATTTGGACCGACGGGACTTCGGCAACCATCCGCTCAGGTTGCGCATGGGTCGGGCACGCCAACGGCTCGACTCGACGAGTGCCGTCGAGGGTGTGAATACTCGGTAACTCGCCACGTGGATCTCTAGGTATTTTGAAGATTGGCAAATAACCCAGTACCACGTGGTGGAATTGTTGACGATTCACGGTCCGTTAAGGGACCGTACCCTCGGAGTTTTCCGAAAGGTACGATCTAGATTCCGCGTGTTCGGTGGAGTCGACCCTACTGCTCCACCTGGAGGTCGTGCTCGCTGCCGATACCCGGCTCCACAACAAATTGGTGTGCAGGAGCGGGATTCGAACCCCTCCGTCTCCACGAAATTCACGGATTCGGATCAGGGGTGTAGGGAGTGACCCCCCTCCCCCCGTTTCCCCCAAATTATGAGCATTTTAAATTCTCTTGCCAACACGTGACATGGCATGCCAAGACGAGCTGAAGCAGGTGGGTCGTGAGGTAGATGTAGTGGTAGACGAACCCATGGTCCAGGACACCACCCCCATGCAGGAACTTTCCCCGCAATCAAACTCCGAAAGGGTCCGAAAGTCCGAAAGTCCGAAAGGGGCGGCGTATGACAACCACTCCCCCCCCTTCAGTCAAACTTCCCTCCCGACCCTTGGCGGATCCGCGCCCGACCGAGGCGAATCGGCTTCGTCAGGGTCGTTGGACATGGGCCGGTTAGTGGAGATGCGAGGACACATGATGGATACGAGGTTGCAAAACATAGAAAACTGCATGGACGCAAATGCGCAACGGATAGAAGTGAATGCGCAGGCACTGAGGGGCGGTATGCAAACACAGCGAGGGGAAATGCAGAGCGTGGGGTTGAACCTCCAGGCAAAGCAGGAGGCCTAATGGCGGCACCACGCGGCGGAGACCGAACCGACGAGGGGGAGTGCAAATAGTGTCCGGCCCATGATGGAGGCGCGTGAGGTCGGGACGAGAAACGCCACGATAATTGATGGGGAAACCGAGACGTGTCGGGTGAGGCACGGGCGAAGACGGAAAAATTAACAGAGACAATGGAAATGAAAACAGAGACACGGGACTCAGAAGAGGTAGAGGATGAAGTAAATAAAGTAATTGACGAACACACACACACACACACACACACACACACACACACACACACACACACACACACACACACACACACACACACACACACACACACACACACACACACACAGTTGGGAGGGGACAAGGAGGTTGAGCATGGGGAATGTCTCGTGACCCGGTGTGAGCAGCAGGATAGCCTCCTTAAGGAACAAAGGGAGGCGGTATGCTCCCTTGAAGCAGATCGCGACGAGGTGAGGTTGAGGGGGTGAGTGATGTTAATGGGTACACGCGGAGCTTGGGGGGAATAGGAACCCCGGGATTGCTTGTGGTGACGCGAATCCCCAAAGTGAACGTCCCGGAGCGTGTGCTGAAATGTGTGCCAAAAGGTGAGTATGGTGTGAGTGTCATGGCGTGCGTGAGTGCTTGTGAGGAATTGGTACGCGGACCGACGGTGGACGGGTTTATTGTGGAAATCGCGCCGGCTCCGCAGAACGTGGCGTCTAAAGTCCGTTCCTCGTTTTCGGAGCCCCCTGGGCGAGCGCGACTCAGGAAGCCGGCGCGTGAACGTCCCACGTTCCGAAAAAGACCGTCGCGTGGACGGCTAAAATGGCGACTACGGGATGATTTCGGAACACGCGGGTTATCACGTGGGCGCGTGTGCGCGGCTCCATGTGCTGCATGCCGCGTGTTCTGTTCGCGGAACGCGCGGAGCGGGTTCCCAGGACGAGACGCTCGTGCTCACCGGCACGGGAAACCGCGCAGGTTCGGTGCGCGAGTGACGTCATCGGCACGGACCTCGCGGCACGAAGGCCGGGTTGACGGCGCACGTTGTCCCGCGTGGGGAACTCCCCGAAAGCGAGCGCTCATTGAGATTGGCAGGGTGACGTCATGGCTGCACGGATCGGCCATCGGAGGGGACGTTGGTATGGCCCATAGGGATGAACGGGCAAGCCGTAAACCACCACCATGGCGGTGCAGAAAAAGAAAGAAAGCCTCGCTTCCAAGTACACAGCCCAGTGTTTGGGCAAAGGAAGCACTAGTGAGTGGGAAGGGTTTAGCTTAGTTAGAACGGCCTCATGAGGCCCGTGGACTAGTGAGTGGGAATGTTAGGTTAGATTTAGAAATGGAAAATGATTTTGGGAGACCTGGACAGACATGGAATGTGTAGTGGGGACGTAGCTTAGCTACGTAGGTTAAATGGAACGTGCACTAGTTTAAGGGACGACGAGGGAGCACGAGATGGTAAGGGGAATTTAGTGAGTGGAATTTGAATGTTGGAATGATTTGAAAAAGGAAAATATGTGATGAATGAGTATGGGTCAGCGGGCCCAAGTGTGTGAGTGGAGTGAATGTGGAATGCACGGTGTGAATGGCTGAGTGGGGGGAGGAGTGAATCCCACCCAAGTGACCCCAGGGTCAGTTTAATGTTAGGTAGTGGGTTAGTCAAATTTACCAAAAGGAGGTCGTTTTGTTGTTGGTGTGGAAAGAAGGCTCAAAACCTGTTTTGTAGGGTGCAGGAGTCCATGGGCAGGCTGGGAGCGTGGCTGTTGAAAGGTGAGTATCGATTCGAGGGCATCCTGGGCACCGGACAGTCGGCCAGAGTAAGCCAAGGGTCCAAGGGACCGGGATAGTGTAGTGGCCACGGGCGACCCGCGAAACGGGACCCGTAGCACCAAAATGCCACGTGGGAATCAGAAAGGGGCAATGCCCGGGAGGGCAACCCCCCACGTTCATAGGGAACTGGTAGGCTCGGAGACAGCCTCAGGGCCCAGGGATGTCATAGTTAGAGTTCGGCAGAGGGGGAATCCCTGCCAAGTGAGCCACGCTGCCCAGCCATGAAATTGTGCAAGGGCACGGAAGAAAATTTGAGGGCTCGGCCCAAATTTATAATGGACACCAACACAGGCGACAGGAATCATGGTTTCTCGAACCAATAGTTTAAGTGACAGGCGTATGGAAAAGCCCCGGGTAGTTTAAAAGTGATAAATGCTAGGATAGTTAGGAAATGTACCCCTTCGCTCTCCGTAGGCCACTGGACCCACCTTAGGAAAGATTGCTGAAATCTGTGGGAGGCCATTCTGGGGCTTTGTTGGGCCTCAAGGCAGGATGCTAGTCTCTTCCCTATTCCCCTCCAAACATAGGAACTTAGGGGTTCGGAGTTGATTCACAGGATAGGTTAGCTGGACAGAGACGATAAAGGGGGTTAGGGAGACGAAATTATTAGAAAATAAAAAAAAATAAAAAATAAAAAGGGGCTAAATTTGGTTGCTTTGTGTTGCAAATTAAGGGAGTGAGTATGGACAGAGACAGGCAAAGGCGATAGGTTGGGGGGAGACAGTAGGGTAGGTCCGAGCCCGTTTTCAGAGTGGCCAGCACCACCGCACTCCCTCCACGGATCCTCGCAGACCATCCCAGAGGCCGGCCAGCTTCACATGCCAGCCTGCTTGTGCTGCATCGCCTGGTCCGCATCTGCCTTGCCATGCCTTCATTTGCTTGTCTTTGCCATAACCCCATGCCTGCTGCCCTTATTTGCATTTGCCCCTGTGTCACCATCACCATGTGTGCCAGGACCACCCCAGTGTGTTGCAAGGAGTGCCCTGCAGGCAGCCCCATCATCCATCATTTGTGCCTTGCATCCAGTCATCTCCATTCATTTCCATGAGCCAGAGACTGCATTGAGCAGCCTGGCTACCTCTTCAAATGGCCTGTGGGACGGCACATGGCATGCCGTGTTAGGGTGAGTTGCCTCAAGCAGCTGGGGGTATGAAAGGAAGAGAGAAAAAGGTTCACTGAAAGGAACACCCAAGGGGGACCTTTTGAACAGGCCCTGAGGACGACTGACCTTCAGCCGCTGAGCACTCACCCACACACAAACTGTTAACTTTGCTGTGCCTTTCTTTTCCCACAGATGGTAGGTCCTGGGCCATGGTTGGTTTAAAATATTAGTTAAGGTAAAAATTGTAAATAAGTTCAACCACCTGTGTGTTTGTCATAGCGCCGGCAATGTAGTTAAGTTGTCCGTGTGAGTCTGTGAGTTATTTACGCAGCACATTAGGCTATTTATTTTTGGGACATGTAAAAAAAAAAGGCTGCACTCAAGGATCCGAAGGTAAAATGTACCAGGGGAAAACTTACACATGCTGGTCACACGCAAATTTGACGACTCGGGACGAGTCTGTAAAAAGGGGAGGGGGTAATGTTACGAATCTGGAAGCCATGAGCACTCAACATACAGGTCCTATAGAACAGTTATATCGGTAAGTACGTGTTTTTAGTTCGGGTCCCGTCCCTTGTTTAATGGGTAATTAAATGTTCATGCGCTGCGGAGTTATTTTGATAGTCAGGGTTTTCTTTTATTTTTACACTACCAACATCAACTACAACAACACCAGTATCACCCTCACCTTCACCCCGCTCTGGCCGACGCCATGGTGGGCGGAGTTCAAGGAGGAGCCTCGCGGCGGCCCTCGACCAATCAGCGTGCTATGAGTGAGGTGGCCGCCGCTCAGCCAATCAGACCCCGCGACGGTGAGAAAGGTGGTCCGCGTGACGTCACCACGCCCCCAGGCCAATCGACGGACTTGCCGCTCGTTTTGGCCACTGACAGGGCGACGAGCGATTCTGTGCGCCAAAAACCATCCAGTGAGGGAGGGCAGGGAGGGCGGAGGCATCCCTCCCCCCCTGGAGAAGGGCAATTAAGGTTGCGGCGCGATCGGATTGAGAGATCCTTCCTCCACAAGAACCACAAGTCGGTTGCGCGCCGTCTCTTTGTCGGTGAATGAGAGAGTTTTTGAGATAGTTCATGACCATCGAGCAGGCAAGGTTGTGGTCGATCTGACGGGCAGGTTGAACAAGTGTGGAGTTATCAGCCCTCGCTTTGACGTTCAACTCAAAGACTTGGAGAAGTGGCAGAGAAACCTCCTGCCTTCTGGACAGTTCGGGATACAGAGGAGAGTTTTGGTTGCCGGGACGAGCGCTGAAGGGAGCTCTGGAGCCTATCATCGCATCTCGATGCTGGCCTGGTTCGCCCGTGTCAGCCGAACCACACGAGATGGGCAGGTCCATGTCCGTGTGTGTGTCTGTGTGTGTGTGTCCGTGTGTGTGTGTGTGTGTGTGTGTCTGTCGGTGGGCCCGTCTGTAAGTAGGAAT
>NC_140964.1:3386232-3408732 GCF_056783735.1 Eptatretus burgeri | reverse complement strand
CTGAGATACTGAGATTCTGAGATACTGCGATTCTGAGATACTGAGATTCTAAGATTCTGAGATGGTGACATTCTGAGATACTGAGATGCTGAGATTCTGAGATGGTGACATTCTGAGATGCTGAGATTCTGAGATACTGCGATTCTGAGATACTGCGATTCTGAGATACTGTGATTCTGAGATTCTGAAATACTGTGATTCTGAGATGTTGAGATTCTGAGATTCTGAGATTCTGACACACTGAGATTCTGAGATTCTGAGATGGTGACATTCTGAGATACTGAGACGTTGAGATTCTGAGATTCTGACATACTGAGATTCTAAGATGGTGACATTCTGAGATTCTGAGATACTGAGATTCTGAGATACTGAGATTCTGAAACGCTGAGATGCTGTGATTCTGAGATGGTGACATTCTGAGATGTTGAGATTCTGAGATGCTGGGATTCTGAGATGTTGAGATTCTGAGATGCTGAGATGTTGAGATTCTGAGATGCTGGGATTCTGAGATGTTGAGATTCTGAGACGCTGAGATTCTGAGATGTTGAGATTCTGAGACGCTGAGATTCTGAGACTCGTGTTCTAAAAGTTCTCGAAATGAGATACAAACCTCCAAGAAATCCTGACTTAAAAACAAATACTTCACCTGAAAAGGTTCACCAACACCAGCCTGTCAAACTTTTAGATGTGCCTTGTGTCTCGCCTGAGTTCGATTACTGCCTCGACGATAAACTGTCTGATTGATTAGTGCATCACAAAGTGCACCATCAGTCAAATGATGACTAAGCCTGATGTCCTGTATGCTAGCACGAGTTGGTGGATGTTAAAGATCCCACTGTGTTTTTTTTTTACGAAGAGTAGGCGAGTTTTCTCCGGCATCCTGAACAACTTACAAATTCCTACCCAAATCACCTTCAGTCGAACTTCAGGCCTGGCCAGTCAGTTCGTGAAAGACTTGGGCAATAAACCTCCCCGACTGACCCCACGAGAAGTTGAGACCATGAATAAAGAAGTAGAGTGGTACTGTAGTCGTAGTCACAGTAAATGTAGCAATTATGGAGGCAATTGGTAAGAAATTTTCTTGTCTTTATTTCTATTTTGAAAGATGTCAAAGTTTGCATTTCTTTGCATATTGTATCTCCTTCCGATAACTTTTTGAATGTTTGAAGAATTACATACATTAACAGTTTAGTAGAAAACTATATTGTGTTGGCAGCTAGAAGTAAAATTAAACTGAATATGAACCGAAGTTTAATGTTTTCTTTTGATCTTTTTTTCAATTGATAAGACGGAGAAGCACAAATAAGTTTTGTGGTGAGTGACTGTCCTGAGAGTCTGTGGGTGAAAATGACACTCTGCCATCCATTGGTCCACAGGTCATGTTGTTCTACCGAGGTTTGCTGTTATTAGTGGTGCCGGGGGGGATAGGGTGGGAGTATCATTTTTGGCCCCATCTCTCAATGGTGAAGAATCACTCAAAAAATCCTAGTAGCCGGATCCGGATTCAGATCTTCACCTCAATCTAATCAGTTCGTCCTTCTCACACACCCAACCTGTCCACAACTTTTTGAGATATCCTGTACACAGACAAACACAAAGGGATGAAAACATCACCTCCTTCACCTTCGGTGGCGGGGGTAATGAAGAAGAGATAAACCATAAATGATTGGAGACGAAGAGGAGGAACGGAAGGGGTGATGAAATGAATGTTCAGATGGGAGGGGCAGACGAGGTGAGGGAGGTGAGGTCAGGTGGGGATGGGGGAGGAAAGGTGAGGTGTGGGTGGGTTCGGGGACACGTGACGTGAGGGGGGGGGGTCAGGGAGGCGAGAGGATGAATTTCCACCATTTTTGTATTTATTTCATTTCGTGGGAATTCACATGACATCATCACTGGGAATATTATCAAAAACATTTTCGTTTTAAAATCATGTTTTAGCAAACAATATTATATATATATATATATATATATGTATATATATATATATATATAATTACAAAGTATCACAATTATTTCAATACTATCATTATAATTCAGTATGCACAACAGTAACCATTCATTGTTCCATCACTTGCATCATACCCACTTGGCTATTGAGTGTTTCAGGTGTTTGTTAGAACGTTAAACACAAAATATCTCACCATGCAGTTCAAGAATTCTGTTCCATTCAAACTTGCTCGAAATTTTTTGTTAAAACCACCGCCACCTCAACCTCCACCACCACCTTTACCTCCACCTCCTCCACCACCACCTCTGCCACCACCACCTACCCTCCACCTCCACCTCCACCTACCCTCCCCCACTCATTCCCCACTCCCTTTCCAAACCATTCAGAATTCACCCCTGGGCTGTTTTGGGGTCAAGTCTTCATCTGGAACTACTCGTACTTGTAGCTAGGCCCACTGCTCACCCTCAAAAACCGCTTTATGACTCTTTTTGTAGTCGAAAACCATGTGGTTTGGGTTTCCCAATTGCTTCGTTTATTTCCCCTTATGATGGAAATGCCTTCGCTCACGGTCTGGTACTGATACGATGGGTGTTCATTATGTTTTCAGTCTAAAGGTATGCATAGTTTGCAAGAAGTGAAATGTCCTCACGAATTACACTTACACGTCGAAAAATATGAAACTCTGGGGTTTCCTGGCTATTGTGAGCATCTCGTTCTGAGAACATTTTGAACAGAGTTTTTATAAACACGTACATCAATATGTACAAGTAAGCCTGGTGTTGGCTTAACGGTCAACGTGGCTGGCTTAAGATCTTAGGGTCTTGAGTTCAAGCCCCTGTCGGTCATTGAATTAACACCAGGTGGGTTGACTGTGCCTGTCATCCTCCTGAGGTCGGTGAAATGAGTACCAGCTGACTGGTAACAAGGTGCACTGCATGAGCGGCACGGCCGTGCCCGCAGAAAATGATGCAGCCAATCAGCCACAGGATGCACACACACACACACACACACACACACACACACACACACACACACACACACACACACACACACACACACACACACACACACACACACAAATAAAATAAGTACACGAGTGAATTCATTACTACTACTGCCCCAATTTTTTCCACCTTGTTGTGGGGTTTGCTGGGTTAAGGTTCTGACTTGAGTGTTTCACAAACTGCCTGGCCAGGCCCAACATTGAACCGAGGGTGATTTGGCTAGGAATTGTTAAGTTGTTTAGGGTGCCGGAGATGACTCGCCTACTTTTCATGAAAGACTCCGTGGGATCTGTAAAATCAAGCAACTAATGCTAGCAAATGGGACAGCCAGCTTAACATCCATCCGTGGCATGGAGCGTTTTGTTATACAACAATGTACCCATGAAGCACCAATCGGACGGTTTATAGTTCGGTGAGGAATCAAACTCAGACCAAGCAGCTCAAAAGGTAAGTGCTCTCTGCACCATCCTGTCGGACTAGGTGAATTCCTGAATGGAATATAAATATTAAATTAATCTGCAATGCACAATGATACATTAATGAGATGGGGAGCAGTAAACGATACGACAAGAGAGATGTCTGTCTGTCTGTCTGTCTGTCTGTCTGTCTGTCTGTCTGTGTATTTGTGCTGCCATTTTTTTATCAGAGATGGCCAAATGGGTCTTCGTCAAACTTTCAGAGGTTCATCCCTAAGTGCTGCGGAGTGTTTTAGGTCAAAAAAAAAATCTCTAAAATGTAAGTTGAATTTATTGGAGGATTAAAAAAAAAATCGTTCTATCGTGGCTAACTTTGTAACTACTTGAATGGTAATATTAAATGATCCGTTAGCTCATTCATTAGTGGGTGTAGGAAAGTGTTTTCGTCCACCACAAAAAAAGAGAAAAAAATAACAACTTGATTTCTTCAAAATGCCAACAGGATTGGAGCACCGGGCAATGCCGAGTGCCCCTGCTGGTAGGTTCTAAGGCCTTAAACCACCCTTTGTGTTTGCAGAGTCGAACGACTTTTTGAACTGCATTAAGTACATATGGTTAGGTTAAGTTGTCTTCTTTTATTGCTTGCTGGGGATGAGTCTTGCCAAGTTTAGATGACACATGATAAGATGTCTTGTCCATGTGTTCCTCCATGTCAAACTAGGCAAGACTGGGCAAGTGAGGGGGTAGGGAAGGGTGATATGACCATTTTCCTTCCCATGCACAAAGCCCTTCCTCCTCGCTGTCCACGAGCATTTGGGAGGCAGACCTTGGACCATTTGTGGTGTGTGATTGGTTTTGACTCCAGGGTTGAGAATCAGTCTGCTGTGCCTGATGCAGAGAGAACCCCTGGGCTGTGATTGGGGGTCCACGAAATGCAGAGAGATCCCCCTCTCTCCCCACTGTAGCAGGTGATTGATTTGCTTCTGGAAAAGAGGGGCAGAAAGACGACCGGTTGGGAGGGGGGAGGAGGGTAGTGCTGTGATTTGTCAAGTGCGATCAGCAGGCATGGAGGGGGAAGCTGCTAGAAAAACCTAATGCCTGTCACTCACCCACTTTTTACTGCTCGGCTGCTTGCTTCTGCCTTGTTTCTCTGTTGGACCCATTCTCCTTCCTGTGATCGCCCCTCATACATACTCCAGTATGTATGAGGGCAAAGGTTACAGTTTTGAGGGCAAAGGTTACTCTTTTATGGAAAAAAAATTTGAGTTTTTTTTTTTAATCTTGAAAAATAGGCCACAGTGAACACACAGTCATGTTCAAAGATTGGCCTTCAAAACCTCACTCAAATTGTCCTAATAAAAGGGGACAGACAAATACACACATACACATTGTGTTTTATATTATTAGATTATTAAATACCATCCATCTATCCATCGGGACCATACTCTGTACAGAGCCGCGGTGTTGCCGTAGCAGTCTCCTGGGCTATTGGGCACATTCCTGGATGGGTCGTCACTCTGACGCAGGATACTCGAATGGCTCAATCTTCCCAGCAAGCCGGTCCTCATTTCACCGACCTCGGAAGGATGACAAGCTGAGTCAACCCCACCTGGTATTAAGTCAATAGCCGAGCAGGATTTGAACTCAGGACTCAAGGACCCCAAGCCCGCCACCCTAATATTAAATACAATCACTATTCATACTACAATTTCAAATCACAAACAGTGTGAATAATATAATCAATGGGAATTTGATCACATGGTATCATTTTTGCCTCATTTGCTCATGGATAGTGAAATTGTATGGGATGTCAGTTATACTTGGTATGTTTGTAACTTTTAACCGTGTTACTCTACGTCCATTTGATGAGTTAAATGAAATATCACAGAAAGAAAGATTAATGCAAAAGACTTAGGGTTCAAACTCGAATTGCGACAGGAAACTGTAACCTTTGCCCTCCAAACTGCAATGAGATTTTTTTTTCATTTGACCCTCGTGGGTTGTTCCCTTGTTTATGTCCACATCAACATTCGTTTTGCTACTGTCTTGATAAACCTCCCAATGTATAATAGGCGAGATTTATACCTGTTGTCGGGTTTGTTTATACAATTAGTGCCCCCAATTTTTAATGGTACCCCAGAATTCCTTAGATCCCGAGGAGTACTAAACCACCATTTAAGTTTTGTTTTACCTTCTTTTTTTTTTCTGCCAATGTCTGAGCTATATCTCGGAGCTGGCTGGGACTTTTGTAATGAGATTTTGTATAAATAATATGAATACAAAGTATGCGGGATTGACTTCATCTTTTTTGACTTTGACGTAATTTTAAGGTCATGTCCTAATTATAAACATTTTAACACGTTTCACCATAATTCGACTTAGGTTTATCCTATCGGAACAAAATTGCCCTTGCTAGATAGCCGAGAGCAAGTTACATCTATGCTTCATTTGAATTATACCTCTCCGAGTTAAATGTCGAATTCAAATGGCGGTCTGGAAAAAAAAAAACTTTTTTTGTCATCACTCAATTTTGCCAATGCAGAATCTTCAAGACCGCTTGACCTTAAAAGACGTTCTTGCATCGTCATAGTGTAACTGCATATAAGTTGTGCACCTGATAATTTATTTGTGTCCTTGACCTACTTTTTCAGATTGTGACCTTATTCACAAAAAACACTCGTTTTGATCGTAACTTGAATAATTTTCCTCCGATTTTCATGATGTTGAGTTTCATGGATAGATTGTAGATGAAGGCACATTTTATTAACTTACACTCTTATCCATAAATGTTGAACATGAAGGTCATATTTTGATCCGAAAATAATATGTCCATCATTGGATGGTGGGCGTCGGGAGGTCTACCATTGGTGATCGCTTTGTGATCGCAGATGTCTAGTTTGCTTTATTTGTTTACTTTTTATTTCTATATTTTTACAGAGATCGAAGACTCTTGGAGCAGCTTGTACATTCATGTATCACCTGCAGGCCAAATATATTAGTGGACATCAGTGTTCTTTCACATGAATAAAAGTTTTAGCAGCACTTGGACAAAAAAAAATTACAGAATTTTGCTGCTGCAGGCCCTTCTCATGTCCTTGTTTCTCAACACTGTGTGGGTTAAGGTATTTTATAAACTCTCACGTTATATTTAGTAATAAAACTATTTTATTACCAATCATATCTAATATATAAAGCTCATTCTAACCACTCATTGACTGACTGATATTGATGTTTGGTACCTTCCTGGTGATGTAGTAAGCTGAAATTTCGCTTGCCGATGGACATCGAAGCCGATATACTGAGAAAAAAACACAGAACTGCTGGAGAACATTCGTAAATGAAAATATGAATGAATAAATAAATGCAGGTTGTGAACATCTCCCTGAAACTTCTCTATTAATGTAACGTTGTTTTTTGGTGAAAGCTACTCCAGGTTTCTGGGTTGTATACAGTACGTCCTGAAGTCGATAATCACACTGACTCCAGGAACCTGCCGATTCCCGAAAAATTGCCAATATCGGCCAAGCACGTGCGTGTGTGATTGTGTGTGTGATTGTGTGTGTGATTGTGTGTGTGATTGTGTGTGTGTGTGTGTGTGTGTGTGTGTGTGTGTGTGTGTGTGTGTGTGTGTGTGTGTGTGTGTGTGTGTTGTTCATAAAGCATAACATATTCTCTCTGCAAACTCCCCTACCCCCCACCCCTCTCTCTTTTTCCCATTCTTGCTCTACCCCCTCCAAATACAGTGCAGCACCCTCCTCCCACACCTACCTCTCTCACTGTCCCCTCCTCTCTCTCTCTCTCTGGACATATCCGGACAATGGTTATGTCTCAACAGTGCTTGTCTCCGGGCGGTGGTTATGTCTGGATGGGACTTTGTCTCCGGACGTGTCCAAGCGGTGTTTGTCTCTGGGCAGCTTGGCTCCGGATGCGTTTGGGTGGTGTTTGTCTCAAAATATGTCCAGACAGTGTTTATGTCCAGAGGTGTCTGGGTGGTGTTTGTCTCCAGACCCATACAGGGGGTGGTTGTCTCCAGACGGCTTGGCTCCGGATGCATCCGGTGGGTTTTGTCTCCAGACATGTCTGGGTGATGTTTGTCTCTGGGCCGTGTTTATAGTATGACCGGTAGAAAATGGATTTCAGACATTATTTTGTTTCCATCTTCACTGTTATTTGATGCAGAATCATTTTGATGAGACAGTATGAATTGTAATTCACACTCCACTGCAGTCTGCCTTTCCTTCCTCTCACCTTACACTGTCTTCCCTCCCCCCTCCTCATTCCCATACCCCTCCTCACTCCCACACCCCCCCTCACTCTCACACTCCTCACCTCCATACCCCTCCTTGCACTCCTCCCTCCTCTCTCTTTGCCCCACCTCTCTCTCTGTATTCCCCCCCTCCCCCCTCTGTTCATCTTCGGAGGCGTCCGGGTGGTGTTTGTCTCCAGACATGTCTGGGTGATGTTTGTCTCTGGGCCGTGTTTATAGTATGACCGGTAGAAAATGGATTTCAGACATTATTTTGTTTCCATCTTCACTGTTATTCGATGCAGAATCATTTTGATGAGACAGTATGAATTGTAATTCACACTCCACTGCAGTCTGCCTTTCCTTCCTCTCACCTTACACTGTCTTCCCTCCCCCCTCCTCATTCCCATACCCCTCCTCACTCCCACACCCCCCCTCACTCTCACACTCCTCACCTCCATACCCCTCCTTGCACTCCTCCCTCCTCTCTCTTTGCCCCACCTCTCTCTCTGTATTCCCCCCCTCCCCCCTCTGTTCATCTTCGGAGGCGTCCGGGTGGTGTTTGTCTCCGAACGTGTCTGGGCGGTATTTATGTCCGGATGGGAGTTTGTCTCTGGATGTGTCCCGACAGGAGTTTTTCTCTGGATGTGTCTGAGCAGTGTTTGTCTCCAGACGGCTTGGCTCCGGATGCGTCCGGCGGGTTTTGTCTTCGGACGTGTCCGGGCAGTGTTTGTTTCTGGGCCGTATTTATAGTATGACCAGTAGAAAATGGATTTCAGACATTATTTTGTTTCCATCTTCACTGTTATTCTATGCAGAATCATTTTGATGCGATGGAATGAATTGTAATTAATGCTCCACCACACATCTGCCTTCCCTTCCTCTCAACTCTCACTGTCTTCCCTTCCCCCACCCCTCCTCACTCCCCTCCCTCCTCTCTCTTTTCCCTTCGACTCTCTCTCTCTCTCTCTCTCTCTCTCTCTCTCTCTCTCTCTCTCTCTCTCTCTCTCTCTCTCTCTCTCTCTCTCTCTCTCTCTCTCTCTCTCTCTCTCTCTCTCTCTCTCTCTCTCTCTCTCTCTCTCTCTCTCTCTCTCTCTCTCTCTCTCTCTCTCTCTCTCTCTCTCTCTCTCTCTCTCTCTCTCTCTCTCTCTCTTACCCCCTCTCTTTCTCCCCACCCACTGGTATTTGCAACTATCTAATATATAAAGCTCATTCTAACCACTCACTGACTAACTGACTTAATCACACTGACTGACTGACTGATATTGATGTTCAGTACCTTCCGAGTGACATCGAAAGCTGAAATTTCACGTGCCGACGGACATCGAAGTTGATACACCAGGAAAAATAACAGAACCGTTGGAGAGCTTCCCTAAATGAAAATATAAATAAATGAAAAAAAAACAAGATAAATGCAGGTGAGCGACCTGAGACAATGGGGAACCACGGTTCGCTATTGCTTCCAATGTGTCAGCATACCCCGCTTGTATTACTATATACATACCCACATATTATACTCGGTCATAAATTTTGGTGTTTCTTCGACTGTTGCGAGAATCTTGCTCCAACAATTTTTGAACACCCTCAGTGTCATTTGTTTCCGGTAAAAAGGTGGTTGTTTTGGGCATTTATCGTGCTTATGCCAACGACCATTTCAGTGCAACTTAAAACCACTAAAACATACACTGTAAAAGATGTCATGATGCCAAAGAGACATCAGGTTATAATGGATAAATGAAAATAACCTTCTCATTCTTGATAACCATTGGGATTACAGGAAATGACAAAACCTTTACATTTGATAACTCCGTGGCATTCTCTAACTTTTCTCGATGATTAAGTCTCCGCACAATTGGTTAAGATAAGTACGATACCCCGTGCATTGAAGCAAACACTCCATTCAGAGTCGGAATGCTTATGGAACCGCAGACAGGAAGAATGGACCTCACAAATGGCTTCTCATATATGGTCTTACAAGATTCTCATGATCCATCACAGATCTTTAGAATGGAAATGAAGTCTGGAAAGGGTTTGTATCGGCAAGATAAGATGGGTGCATCTGGATAGTAATGAAAGATCCCATTTTAATAATAGTTGATGAGTCTGAGAAGGCCTGGGATGAAGCCAGGAAATGGTCGCTAAAAGGATCAAGCTTTGGTAACCATCACGGAGGACTTCATCACACGGCTTTAGCTCAGGCATGAGAAGTTTGTATTCAAGAGGTTCTCATGGTAACAGGTAAGGATTGTTGTGTTGTAAAGTCGAATGGAAATTGGTAATCACACAAGCGTTATGAACGCGTCTCGTAAACACGTTTTAAACGTGTCGTGGACGACGACGACGCGAAGGTTCAGAGAAAAATTAGGAGCGTTTACCCAATGTTTCCTCGAGTTTGGAAATTGCTGCCTATTTATTGCCTTTCTTAGTATTAGTATCTTAACAAGTCAAGTTGAGAGGGAGAGATTCGAGCTTTGGAAACGAACACCTGCCTTTGATTCGAGCATGCATGGTACCATTCCCATGAACCTTTGAGTGAGTTGTTTCAATGCTTTGAGCCTATTCACATTTTCTCCCATAAGGGCGAGCGGGGGGTGCCGCATGTGGCTTTTAGGTTATCCCAGACCCAGCCTTCGCTGGGCTTTCACGGTCTGTTGGGTGCTACCATCGAGATGTCCATGGCGTGACCTCACAGGTCCAGGCCACCATAACAGATGAGAAGATAATTTGACTTCTTTGTATGAACTTGTTTCTTTTAGATGTCGGATTAAACGTCTGGAAGAAGTTTGCATAGTTTTGGGCCCAGCAGTTGTTCGTTTTGGCAAAAGTGTGTAATACATTAACTACCACTCGAGGTCCAAATGACGGGTGCTTTGAGAACGTTAGTGCGAAGGATAAATAAAGTGAGGAATTTGGGAAGCTCCTTTACTTGACAATAAACAGATGTTCCTGCTTCTGTGCATCCCCATTCTCACGTTGCATTCCCAACGTCTCAATTGCTTCGGAGTTTTCTCGGCACTAGTGTTACAACACTGAGCAACCGCAACGTTTACATCTTTATATGGGGTAGCAAATATTTATAGCCAACAATTATATGGGAGAATATTTCAGGGTTTTCTCAGCCCAGCCAATGTATACCCCAATCGGTTGCTTGTACAATTTAACAGTGTGTGTTTATACAACACTACTACTTCTATTACTACTACTGATACTACTTTAATGGGCCTAATTGTTCCCACCTTGTTGGCGCAAGTGTTTGGTTGAAATCTTTCAATAATTGGTTGATTTGGCCTGAATTTCGACTGAAGGTGATTTGAACAGGAATTTGTAATCTGTTCAGGGTGCTGTTAGTTAGACATAGCTGTTAGACTCGCCTACTCTTCGTGAAAGACATCGTGGAATTTTTTAACATCCATCAATGAATGCTATCAGATGGGACACCCGGCTTAATGTCCATGCTGTCAGAGGGATGGCACGCTATGTGATGTAACACCCAGCCAGAGAAGCACGAGTCTGACAGTTTATCGTTGAGTATGGAATCAGACTCAGACTAAATTACTCAAAGGTAATACCTCTGCAAAGCTAACTATCTGTGCACCATCCTGTCGGACTAATTGTGTCGAGAACAGCATACTGAAATATTGATCTAAGCATCATGGTGGAGTTTACATGCAGAAAAGGACATCAAGAAACATCAATGTACTTTTACAGCAGGTAAAATAGGGCATCAGTAATCAATGGACATATATATATATATATATATATATATATATATATATATATATATATATATATATATATATATATATATATATATATATATATATATATATATAATTGACACCTCCCACACTCCGCTAGCCAAAGAAGCTGCATAAATTAACCTAAGAAGGCCAACACAAGGTCAGCGCTTTGCTGTTTCAACGATATTATAGTTGTGGAGGAACTCTGGAAGGGTTTGAAACAGCAAAGCACTTTCCTTATGTAGGCCTTATTGGGTTGCTTTATGCAGCTTCTTCAGCTAGAGGAGTGTCCATCCATCCATTGGGACCATACTCTGTGCAGAGCGTTGGTGCTGCCTAAGCAGTCTCCTTGGCTATTGGACACAATCCTTGATGGGTCGCCACTCGGACACAGGACACCAGCAAGCTGGCACTCATTTTTGCTGACCTCAGAAGGCTGACAGGCAGAATCAACCCCACCTGGTATTAATTCAACATCCCAGTGGGATTTGAACTCAGGGTCCTGGGATCCCAAAGCCACCACCCTAACCATTAAGCCAACATCAGGTATAGAGGAGTGTGAGAAGTGTCAATTATTTATATAATCCTAGCCACCTGTGTTTAGTTGATTAGGTGACAGCTGATTGGTTATTCCCTCCATTCACAGGTGAGAGATGTGGGTGAATCTTTCTACATATATATATATATATATATATATATATATATATATATATATATATATATATATATTATATATATTATATATATATATATATATATATATATATATATATATGTTATGGGTTTTGAACAAATGAGCCAATGCTTCAGATGGGAATGCTAAAAAGCTTTTCGTATCATTGTGTTCAACATCATCTACATATTACGAATACAAAAATTGTCCAAGTTTTTTTTTTTTAATGTCACAATGGTATTTCAAAACAATACGTCAGATTCGCACCTTGGATTCCAGCATCGTGAGCCATGTGGTCAGATGGGAACAGCAAACAGGCTCTGGACTATCGTAACAGTGTATTTTGAGAATTATTTTGCGAATTTGCCACAACGACCTCGGAAAGGTTTTCCTCGTCGTAACCTGTTACCAAGATAAAACACATGATTACACGGGGTGGAAGGACAAATGTACAAATGAGATCCTCACAATACTACAACACATGCAGTAGAGGATACTTGTACAACATACAACAATGTCAACAAAACTTTGTGGGTTTCTTCTAGACTATCGAGGGTTTGTCGTCCCCACAACTTCTTAAATTCTCACCCTTTCTCATCGACGACAAATAAGGGATTGTAAGGAAAACGAGGAGAAGGTAATAATACTGATATACAAACAACTTGTTGACCTCAGTCCTCACCCCCCTTGCCCTCCCTCCATACTGAAAGGCCAATAAGGCCATCCCTTCCCTTTGGAGTAAGCCAACTGCCCCAATCATCATGAAGTGAAGGTCCTAGGTTCTATTTCTTCACTATGCTTTGCCAGACATTCTGGTCGGTCAACTTTCATGATAAGAGTTTCTTTTGGTCCCTGTCCTGTAAAAATACAACATAAGAATATTGGAGATGTCCGAACATGGTTTGAAACTCAGAAGGAAGATTTTTTTAAATATATATATATATATATACTCCGGATGATATGATGCCGTTTTTCTATTAAAGTTTCTTCACACCACATTTCATCCACAGGGAATGTTTGAAAAGCACAATGTGATGAGATCGGGACTTTCCGAACCTGCGTTGTGAAGTTTTTATTTTTATTTTTTAATATTGCGAATGGGTTGCTGATTTCAAGTGCAAACGTTTTGTCGGAGTCTTTTTGCAATACGTTCACGGAAGAGATGCAAAGAGAGTCTCTGCTGTAGCTTTTTAGAACTGACGTATTTGGCTTGACCTGCAGGTGTCCCGCGTCCCAGATGGGGTCCACATCACGCTCCCACGGCAGTAGGCTGGAACAGAAGGCGTCGGCGCTGCTCGATTCGGCCGTGGGTGTCGGAGATATGGTTCTGCTGGAACCGCTGACGGAGGGAGCCTTCATCCATAACCTGAAACAACGATTTGAGCATGACAACATTTACGTGAGTAACACCATTCCGGTTCCACCGTTGTAAATTACCAGAAATACAAGCAATACAGTCGTATCGTAATTCAATAAAATCTCATTATAATGAGCGAATCGTCCGGTGGACTGGCCGTTGTATCAAAAACATGTTTATCTGGGATTCCAACCTCCTCCACATCCTCCTCAGGGACCCCTCTCCACTCCCTCCCTTCCCCAGCAATCTGAGCATTTGAGGACAACCTACCTGTACCTGCAGTTCACGTTTGGCTTCCCCAACCAGACAAATTAGAGAGTTTTACATAATTTCTCTGAAAATCTCTCGATTCAAGATGCACATTTCACTTTTTGCTATGTTGTGCATAAAATTACTCGTTAAACCACAATTATCTGCGAAGGTGGTGCTCATTTTAACGAAACTCATTGTGATTAACCTTCGTTGGACTGTGCAGGACTGTGCTGCGGCTAAAATATACAGATCCTGATCCGATAATCCTGTTAACAACGTATCCTTCATGGAGCCTCATGGGACCACTGAAGCAGTAATAAGCCAGTAACGGCCCGAAATGAAGAAAAGGTGGTGAACTCGACACCCATCTTAAAATGTTCACAATGCAGGCATGTTAGCCAGCATGAGAAATCATCTGCTTGTCGGTGTACTCCATTCATGCAGCCCCCCCCCCCCTCCGTGTCACTGCATGATGATGACATTTTATGGTAACCATGACGTTGCCAAGACTCGAACACACAACGAATGAGCTCAGATAGAAAACCACCGACTGCGCCATATTGCCCGTATTAGTTTGACCATGGCTACGCAGTTACCCTCAACATCATCTTTGAGGAGTAATTGTTCGAAGTCTGATGGATCATTGTGGAATCGAACGCAAATTCGGCAACTGTCCAACCTCTGATACATGGCGAGCAGTTACAGATGTATTTTTGGCTAATTATATTTATGAATGCTCATCTTATGATGAAATGATGTTACAAGTAGCAAAATTTCCCCTTGATCACTGCGTACGTAAAACTTCCTGGTGCCTCGCTGAGCCTCAGAATCCCAAATATCACAATTTCGCTCAAAGTAATACCTTCCCAGGCTGGCAGCACGGCCCACAGGTATGCACACTCGCTTCAAAGCCTCCTCGCCTGTTTGAATCCCAAATCCAGCTGTAAATTGTTCTGCAGGTGTTTCACAGGCAGGGCGATTCATCAATGTGTGTGTCGTCTCTCGGATGGACGTTAAACTGGGCCCCCACATCTTAAAAGTTTTGTGAAGAGTAGTCGAGCTATCGCCGGCACCGCGGACAATTTACAAATTCCTGCCGAAGCTCCTGCCGGGAAGGCAACGGCAAACCACCCGGTACAACCCTTGCCAAGAAACTGCTTCGGTAGCAACGGACGCTCTGTAACAGAGTTCGGTGCATCAGAATCAGAAGAATTTTTTACCTGTACCTTTCAGGTGCTTTACCATCCGTTGGAGAGTGGAGTTCGAAACGCGATCGCTGCAACCAAAGCCCCCACATCTTAAAATAAACAAGTTCAAAGGTTAAACAAGCACTGTATCTGTCGGACAACTTCAAAACTCCTGGTAAATAACTTCCACCTCGTGTTTGCTCGAATTTATCCGTCGATGGCTTTATTTTTTGGGGAAAATTGGCGACTTTGGCAAGAAGGCACAAATTCAATTTCCTTATCTGGCTCTGCAAAACATTCACTCGATGACATCATGCAAATACCTCTTTCATTACATCCTTTGTGTGTCTGTGATAACAAGTAGTTGTTATGCTTTGGCTCCCACTGGGTTTGTTTTAACTCCTTCGGACCCGCTCGTATGCCAACGAGACTTGCTCGTTCAAACTACAACACAATGTTCCGAAGATCGTAGCAAAAGTTCCACGGACGAGACACTCGCAACAGTCCAAGACAGACCATGGTTAAAAAAAAAAAAAATTCAATACACATTACTAGACAAGTTTATGCGGTAGTAAAATGGAGGCCGGGACTCTTGATAGAGTGTCGGGGCTTTCATGAGAAGTCGAGAAACATTTCAAAGGGTAGAACCAATCCTGGACAGATCGAAACTCCGTCACTCACCTACTCTTCGTGAGAGTAGGTCTCACCACTCACCAACTCACCTACTCTTCGTGAGAGACACCATTGCATCTTAAATGTCCACCGACGACCATTGCTGGCCGACGGGTCATCCGGTTCAACGTCCGTCTGATGGACGACGCACGTATTGATGCCTCGCCCCGGATAGGAAACACAAGGATGACAAGTTTGTTGCTTGGTCGGGATTCAAACCCAGGCGAGACGGCTCAAAAAGGTGAGTGTGCATACCTCGAGTTTACCCTGCCACAACATTTGTGGGAGCCCCATGTATGAATCTCTTTGATGCGAGCATACACGGCAGCAGCAGCTTGGGTCGATTCCATACATCGAACATTTTACATCGAACGACAGGTTGTTCGTCATCAATTCAATTCGTTTACAAATCCTGAAAATGTGAGATGTCATTTTTGCGAATATCGCTTCGTTTGTTTCCCATTTCTTCAAAGAGGCCCGAATGGCTGCTTCGGTTATTCCCAACGAGAAGCCGACTTTCCCACAGGGAAGCGTAGAAGGAGCAGACCTGACTGCTCCGTTAGATCTTTGCCTTGTTTAAGAGTGGCGAGACGCACGATCTGACTTTCCATCCTCTGAGCAACATATGTGAAAGTAATTTGAGAAATCCCTGGAGAGGTTTAACCGCTGGAACCCATTGCTTCCGGGCCAAGAGAGCAAATAATCAGTGAGCAGAGAAGTTCTAAACGACTCCACAGCTTGGGAGTATAAATTGTCTGCAAAGCTCACAATTTACGAGCCCATCGCTCGTGTAATCTGAACACCAATGACACGTACAAATGATACCTGATTGTAAAGGAAAAATCAGATCTTAAGAATTCAAAATCATACGAAGTCCAAGGCTAAGTGAAGTTATAAAGTTGATGAATAACTCTGGATGTTAAAGTACATTTTGAAGGAATTATCAAAAGTTACGCAAACGTTTCTGGCGAGTCCAAGGATTGTGCATCGGACAATTGTTCGCGTAAAGAGGGAACTCGAAAACGAGAATACTGTGAACTTTAATAACAACGACCCTCCATGTGTTTGTTGAGGATTGTGAGTGTGCATCGTTATGGGATTCGCTAATCCGAGGTCAAGGTCGTGTTCCGAACATGGCCTGCGTGCTATATTGTCATGGACATTTCCATCCATCCATCCATTAGGACCATACCCTGTGCAGAGCGTTGGTGCCGCTAAAGCAGTCTCCTTGGCTATTGGGAACAATCCTGGACGGGTCGCCACTCCGACACAGTATACCAGCATGCTGGCACTCATTTTGTCGACCTCGGAAGGATGACAGGCAGAGTCAACCCCACCTGGTGTTAATTCAACAGCTGAGCGGGATTTGAACTCAGGACCCTAGGATCCCAAGCCCACTACCTTAACCATTAAGCCAACACCAGGCATATGGACATTTGGCGTTCAAGATGTTCCACCAATGAGGGACAATGGTCCCAGAAACGACTGAAAAATATTTAATGATGCTTATGTAAAATTATAAAATATAGTTCATCATAATTTTCTACTGGGAATTTATATGGGCTGGCAGGATAGCCGAGAGGTGTGCACACTCACCTCTCAGCTGTCAGACCTGTGCTTTTTATTTTTATTTTTTTTTTGTAGACAGAGTCGAGGCTCGTGGAAGACGATTTGGCTAAGGCTAAGGTTGAGGGAGACTTGGAAAAATAATGCGTGTGGGGAGGAATGGAGCGTGGGAAATGACAATATGGATACAGAAGAAAGCTCATCGGAGGGAAAAACTGGAAGTTTGGAAGGAGAAATGCTTGGGGTGGAGTGGGGTGTGGGGGTTAACGACGGTAGAAATTATCATGGTTTTGGATTGAGGAACGATCTGGGATGGTGGTGAACAGCTGTTTGGAAAACCTGGAGGGAGGAATGAGATTGAAGAGAATGAGGAATTTGGTTCCACAGGCAGGAAAAAAAAGGAATGAACAAGTGGGGATGAACTGTGATCTTGGATTTAGGTTGTTAGATGCCCTGCACGAACCTGGGGGAAAGGGTGGAACAAAGCACGGAAAGAGCAGAGGGTGCAAGACCAGAAAGGAGGCGGTAGAAGCCAGAGAGACCACCGACTTGTCTGCGATGGGAAAGTGATCGGCCCATGGACTCAGCCTCAGCACGGGAGATTCCAATGATCTTTAAGGCCTTGGCTTCCACTGCATCAAGCTGAGCACCGGTTGGAATCCTGAGGCAGCTATAAATTGTCATTCTGGTCTTTCACATGCAGGGTGAGGAATCAATGCGTGCACCATCCATCCGAAAAAAAAAAAGAAGTTAAGCCGGAAGACCTGTCTGCCAGCACCGGCCGTTGCTGGGTGTTAAAAATCCCACTACGTGTCTTTCATGAAGAGTAGGCGAGTTATCACCGCCATCCTGAGCTAATATCAAATTCCTACCCAAATCACCTCCAGTCAAACACCTGCCCAACACTTTGTGAAAGAAGGCCGAAAACGTTCCCCAGCCGACACATACAAGGTCAAAATAATTTAGGCTGTTAAATAAGCAGCAGTAGTAGTTGTATAAATCTTCCACAAATGCAAAATATTCGTTGCCAACGGATTGCTTGTAACCCGAGATGACTTTGGCACAGAACTGAGATGTCAAGGGAGCCATATGGGAATTAAAACATGTTCAAAGCTTCCTCATGTGAGCCATTTTATTTGGAACTGTATGATCATGGTTTGTGAGCAATAATTTAATAGAAAAGTGATAAAGTCCGCTTTTCCGACATTTATGAACCTACTTAAAAGAAAACTGAAATTTGTGCAAAAATGTTTACCAACAAATTTATTTTAAATTTTCACGAAACGAAATTGGCAAAATCGTCACAACTACCTTGCTGTTTAAACTATTCTTTGTAATAAAAAAATATTTGTTTGATACTTCAAGGGAAGATGAAAACACTTTAATTAAGCGAGGATGAAGATTATAGTTGATAAAAATTATTTATGGTTTTACAAACCGAGTAAACATATTTTTGTGAACACTGAAATAAAGGAACATTTATATACAACCTTGTAGCCTGGTGTTGGCTTAGTGGCGAGGGCGGCGGCTTGGGATCCCAGGGTCCTGACTGAGTTCAAGCCCCGTTGGGCCGCTGAATTAATACACCAGGGGGTTGACTCAGCCTGTCATCCTTCCGAGGTCGGCAAAATGAGTACCAGTGTACTGGTAAGGGGACACTGCTTCAGCGGCAAAAAGCCGCGTCCCAACCAATGATGCAAACAGCAGCCACAGGCTGCACTCGATAGCCATACAACCTTGTTGGAAGGTGGGGGCAATAATAAATAAGTTATTTCTCATGATGGGATTATAGATATTTGGGGCGTTAAAAAGCTTCAATGAATCAGATACCTGATATATGTATATATATATATATATATATATATATATATATATATATATATATATATATATATATATATATATATATATATATGTATATATATGCATATATGCATATATGTATATATATATGTATATATATATGCATATATGTATATATATATATATATATATATTATATACATACATATATATATATATATATATATACATATATATATATATATATATATATATATACATATATATATATATATACATACATATATATATATATATATACATACATATATATATATATATATATATATATATATATATATATATATATATATATATATATATATATATATATATATATATATATATATATATATATATATATATATATATATATATATATATATATATATATATATATATATATATATATATATATATATATATACATGTATGTATGTATGTATGTATATATATATATATATATATATACATACATACATACATACATACATACATACATACATATATATATATATATTCCTGAGTTCAAGCCCCGTTGGGCCACTGAATATATATGTATGTATATTTGTGCGTATATATATATATGTATATATGTACTGCATGTGTGTGTATATGTATACATGTATATACGCATATATGTATGTATGTGCATATATGTATATACCAAGTCGTATAACACCAGGGGGTTGACTCAGACTGTCATCCTTCCGAGGTCGGCGAAATGACTACCAGTGTACTGGGCTGGTGTATACCCTGGTTAAAATAGGTGTACCATATCCCTGTGTCGTAAGAGGCGACCAGGGTTGCGTCAGGAAGGCCATCCGCTGTAAAACATGTGCCAAATCACTATGCGGATCATATGGACGATCCGCTGTGGCGACCCCTAACAGGAGCAGCCAAAAGAAGAAGATATATATATATATATATATATATATATATATATATATATATATATATATATATATACATATATATATATATTTATACATATGTATATATATATATTTATACATATATGTTAATATATATATATATATATATTAATATATATAATATATATATATATATATATTATATATATATCCATGTATAAATACATATGTATAAATACATATGTATAAATATATATATATATATATATATATATCTTGTTACGGCTGTGGAAATTCGCAAACCACCATTCAGGGCCTGTAGGTGAGATATCTCAAAGTACATGTGTAGTTAGCCCCAAATGCGTTGTCTAGAGGGAATTTATGTGATTCATTCGGGCTGCGACGCTTTGAGATATATAACATTGAGTGCAACAAAGGGGGCCCCGTTCCCACCCCACTCCAAACGTCGTGTCAACGAAACCCGCCAAGGAGCACGGAGTCAGGGCACAGCCACGCGGCCACATCTGCGGCGCGTCCGCCAACGCGTCACGAGGACGCGGGTAGGACCCACCCGGTCTCACGGACCTGGCCGCTCCTTCAGGTCACGCGCGCATATTGGCCTACAGGCCCGTCTGCCCCCTTGTCTATGAGGGTGGCTTCTTTCCTTTGCTTTTGAGTAAATGTGTGTTGGCGCCGTCTGTAAAGTTGAACTGTATAAGTGTTTCCATGTGTGCGCGTAGTCGGTAGTAACTCTGCGTCGTTGTTTCTTTTATTGTAACTGCTATATGTGCATTTTGACTGTTTGGCTGTATATGTGTGCTTTCCGTGTGTCGCGTAATAAATGTGCATCGTGTGAACTGTTTTCCCGTTTCGCTTCGTCTTTTCTTTATTGACCCTCCATCCTTCTTCACGTAAAAGGGTTCGTAATGGGCTTAAAACGCCCGATAATTAATCGGAACCGCCGAGGCCGACGATAACACCGCTCGGTTATCCCGACAGCACGGAACGGACCGCTTAAGCGGTTCGTGTCTGGAGTCGGCCTGCGGCGAGGTACAATCGCCCGGTCGACTATCCGCGCAGGTACTGAGGTAGATCGAATTTGGCGAGCAACCATTTCCTGCGCGGGTGGGCAATTGTCATGGTCGTGGTGGGGTTAAACCCCCACCCGTAACTTGCTCCCGGCGTTGTTCCGAGTGGGTCACGACAGAATTGTCCGTTCCGGTGGGCGAGGCGGCCGCCATTCGAGTCGAGCGGCCGATCGCACGCCGGCGGGCGCGAATTCGCAAGAATATGTATATGTATGTATATGAATATGTATATGTATATGTTTGTATATATATTGTTGCGGTTGTGGAAATTCGCAAACCACCATTCAGGTCCCGTAGGTGAGATATCTCTGTAAGTACATGTGTAGCTAGCCCCAAACCCGTTGTTTCGAGGGAATAAATGTGATTCATTCGGGCTGCGATGCTTTGAGATAGCCATTTTTCTGTTCTATCTTTATTTTGAACCAACCACGCTCCAACCATCACACAACAACAACAACGCCAACAGCCACGATCTTTACCTTCACAACTCGCTCCCGCAAACATCGCATCACCGCCATTCCAAACGGCGCCATGGCCATAAACTACCACCATAAACCCTCCACCACCTTCACCTCTCTCCTTCTGCAGCCATTCCCGCACCACCTGTGAGCACCGAACGTCGGGCTGTCATGGGCTCCTACAAGATACGCGCCGAGCCGCGAGTGCAAAATGCGACCTTTCCGAGGAGAATTCAGATCAGGAATGCAACACGCCCACTTCTGATCCGTCAAATCAGCAAGCGCGAGGCGGCTTGGCCCCGCCTCCAGGCGCGTCTGTGTGGAATCGAGATATGCAAATTCTAGGATCAGGGGAGATTCACGCCCCTTTTTCTCCGTCCAATGGGCGAACGTGACTCCGCCCCCGAGCTCGTCCTGATCCGGAAATTTGCATATGGGTTCTCCTGCCGGCCTATAAAGCGCCGAGCGCAAGGCGAATCTGGGTAGAGTCAGTTTGGAAGAGCGGAGTGGAGTCGGGAGGCGAGGGCGTCCCGGTGGTTTTCGGCAGTCGGCTGAGGAGAATTGGGGGAAGAGTCCGAGGAGCTCGGGTCCGAGCAAGGAAGACGGCGGTTGGCGACGAGGTCGCGGTGGAATCGCTCGTCACGGGACCCAAGCAAGCCAGCGATACTCTTTCCCCAGATCATCAACAATTCCCCCTTTCCCCTGCGCTGAGATAGTGCGGAAAGGGGGCCCCGTTCCAACCCCACTCCAAGCGGTGCCAACGAAACCCGCGAAGGAGCACGAAGTCGGGGCACCGCCGCGCTTCCACATTTGCGGCTCATCACGAAGACGCGGGTAGGACCCACCCGGTCTCGCGGACCTGACCGCTCCTTCAGGTCCCGCGCCAATATTGGCCCACAGGCCCCGTCTGCCCCCTTGTCTTTGAGGGTGGCCTTTTCTTTTGCTTTTGAGTAAATGTGTGTCGGCGCCGTCTGTGAAGTAAAACTGTTTAAGTGTTGCTGTGTGTCGGTCTTGGTCGGTAGTATCTCTGCGTCATTGTTTCGTGTTACATTTGCTTTTTGTGCATAATTGTTTTAATTGTATATGTGTGTTCTCCGTGTGCCGCGGAATAAATGTGCATTATGTTGAACTGTTTTCCCGTTTCGCTTCGTCTTTTCTTTCATTGAATCTCCATCT
>NC_140964.1:3371232-3383732 GCF_056783735.1 Eptatretus burgeri | reverse complement strand
ATATATATACAGTACAGTACATACATACATATACAGGGTGTGTCAATGAAAGATTAATCACTTCAAAACTTTATTAACCAAAATATTGAGAAAGCAAACAAAAAATGAATTTGGAATTAACTCATTAATTAATTGATTAATTAACTGAAGGAGTACTGCTCTCTCCTCTGGGCTGGGGCTCCTGCCTCTCACCTTTCTCGACTTCATGCTGTGGAAACCAAGGTATTTAAGATCATTGGTATCTCCCGTGATAAGGCTGATTCTTTGGGTCTCTCACTCTCTCACCGCAGGCAGGTCGGTGATCTGTCTTCTACCGTCTCCTCTCCAGCCTTGCCTCCCCCCACCCCAACTCCGTCTGCTATCTGTCCCACCCATATTTTTTTTTACAGGGCGCTCAAGGTCCACCAGCAACCCCCTTCTCGTAAAACTACCAAAATCAATAATCACTGCTCACCTTCACGCTTTCATTTCTCTTTTTACCCACGTTTGTAACAAACTCCCACACTCTCTTCCATCCAAATTTTCCCCCCAGATCTTCAAATTTGCCCCATATCTGCTCCCTTTGTTATATGTTCTGTGTGTCAGCTCTTATACGAACCTTGACATTGTATATTTAAAAAAAACAACAGCATTGCTTTTTATTAGGTTCCTCCATGTTTCATATCGACAATTCAAATATCAGTCTTAGAATAGTAATAATTTCCAAATTGAACTGTTATTATGTGGTTTTATCTACATACTGTTTTGTTGTGTTTCAATTTTTTTTGCAGGAGAACTTTAAGCCTGAAATAAACCAAACCAAACAAAACCAAAACATAACGACACACGATGTTTGCAGTCGACTGTTAAACACGGGGGAGGTTATGCGATTGTCTGGGGTTGTTTTTCAGCTTTTGTTTTCGGAAAACTTGTTACAATCAATGGGACGCCAATAAAAGAATCGTACGTGCAGATACCGCAGCACCATGCAGTTCCTTGTGGAAATTCATTTTCCAACAACATAATGATCTGAAACATGCAACCAATATCGTAAAACATTATTTGGAGAACAAGGTTACAGCGAGTGTGCTCCAGGTGTTACAATGGCCACCCCAGAGTCCACCCCAGAGTCCACCCCAGAGTCCACCCCAGAGTCCACCCCAGAGTCCACCCCAGAGTCCACCCCAGAGTCCAGACATGAGTCCCACTGAGCCCATATGGGATTACCTGGAAATGGAGAAGAACAAGAGAAACCCAACTGACCTTACAGAACTGTGGAATGTATTACAGCATATTCGGCACAATATTCCTGTAAGAGTGCTTCAGTCGTTTACAGGAAGCGTGGGTAAAAGAGTGATGTCACTCAAGTAGGCAAAGGGCAGACACACAAACTATTGACTGATATTATAAAATGACATTGTTCTTGTTATTTACTTGAGCAGTTTGTTTGATACGGGTTTATAAAGGCTGCTAAGTTATAATAATAAACACATACGACTGTTATCCCTGATAATTTAAATTAATTCACCCGAAACCATGAACATAACTTGGGCTATCAGGATGGCCGAGAGGTACGCGCATGCCCCTGCAAGCTGTCCATCCTCGGTTTGAATCCCAACCCAGTTATAAACTGTCATCCTGGTGTTTCACAGGCAGGATGATTCTTGACTGTGCGTGCCGTCCCTCGGATAGACGTTAAACTCGGAGTTCCGTCTGCTGGCATTAGTTGGTGGACGTTAAAGATCCCAAGGTGTCCTTTGTGAAGAGTAGGCGAGCTATCACTGACATCCTGAACAAATTCCTGCCCTAACTACGGCTGGGAAGGCTAAGGCAATGGCAAACCACCCAGTATCACCCTAGCTCAGGAAGCTGCTTCGGTGGCACTGACGCTCTGTGATGTGTATGATGCATCAGAGAGATGAATACCATCGGAATAACCCAAACTTTTGCACAGCACTGCACTTCATACAAACAAACACAACTCTGTTTAGGTACCCAGTCCCAGTTGATAATGTATTTTAATTGTAGCTGGGAAGAAAGATATCAAAAATGTATTTGCATTCCAGCTCATTTGCAGTCTGTGAAAAACCCAGGGACCCAGAAACGCATCCACGGATTGATTCGTTTCCCCCAGCGAGTGGGCTGGAAATCCTGACCATAAAAGTCTTCTTAAGCTACCTCGGCTTACTGATACTGCAGTTACCAGGGTAGCAGCTTCGCATTCCATTATACATTGGGTAGTTCTGTGATTTTCATGGATGGCAACTGAGTTTGTTCATTTAATGTTGATATTTGTTCTGTTGGCTAAAACTTGAAGTTCTTATTAACCTACTAACAAATACCACCCGTCACGTCGCTGACAGGAATACTGAGAACGGGTAAAAATGAGGAGGGGGAGAGAGGCAAGGGAGAGAGGGTGGAGGTAGAGAGGAAAGAGAGAAGAGGGAGGGTGAGGAGGGTGGGGGAGCGAGGAGGGAGGGGGGCGTGAGGACGGAGGGGAGCGAGGAGGGAGGGGGAGCGAGGAAGGGTGGGGGAGTGAGGAGGGGTGCATGAGCGAAGAGGGTGGGGGATAGAGGAGGGGTGGGGGAGAGTGGAGGGGTGGGAGAGCAGAGGGATGGGAGAGCGAGGAGGGAGGAGGAGGGAGGGGGAGCTAGGAGGGAGGTGGAGGAGCGAAGTGAGAGGGGAGCGAGGAGGGGTGGGGGAGAGAGGGGAGCGAGGAGGGGTGGGGGGTGAGGAGAGGAGGGAGGGAAAGGAAGGGAGAGCGTTAAGTACAATTCATTCCATCTCATCAAAATGCTTCCACATAGAATAACAGTGAAGATGGAAACAAAATATTGTCTGAAATCCATTTTCTACCAGTCATACTACAAATACTGCCCAGAGACAAACACCACCCGGAAGCATTTGGAGACAAACACCTCCAGGATGCGTCTGGAGCCAAGCTGTCCAGAGATAAACACTGCTCAGACACATTCAGAGACAAACACCGGCCAGACGCATTCAGAGACAAACACTGCCTGGACGCATCTGGAGACAAACACCACCTGGACGTGTCCAAAGAAAAACACCACCTGGACGCATCCGGAGACAAACACCGCCTGGACACATTTGGAGACAAACACTGTCTGGACACATCCAGAGCCAAACACCGCCTGGACGCATCCGGAGACAAACACCGCCTGGACGCATTTGGAGACGAACACCACCTGGACACATCCGGAGACAAACACCGCCTGGATGCATCCAGACACAAACACCCATCCAGGCATAAATACCACCCAGACATGTCCAAAGCCAAGCTGTCCAATGAGGAATAACACTTGGACACGTCTGGAGTAAAACTCTTGTCTGGACACGTCTGGAGACAAGCTCCTGTCCAAACATACAAGGAAATCTAACACAGGTGGAGGCCCTTCATCCCATCATGCCTGAACGAACACCATATTAATTTATCTACACAAGATCAAAGGAAGAAAATGCAAACTTTAAAAAATCTATTAATTAATTAAAAAAGAAACAATTTTTTTTTTAGTTTTTGTAGTTTTGCAAAAAAAAAAACAATTCTTTTTCTTCTTCCCCTCAGGAGAGGGGGCATGGGCTCAGTTAAAAACATACATCAACCACACAACCATTGACAAGACCCCACCAACAGCACTCCGCACACATGTACGTACACAATCACCCATCAATACTCAAACTACCTGAAAGTCCTTTCAACATCCCTATATCTCTCCATCTCCATAACTTCCAGGTTCCTATCTAATTCTAATTTAAACTTATCTACTTTTTCTTCTGCCACTACCTTTCCAGGGAGACCATTCCATGCATTAACTACTCTCTGAGTGAAAGTCCCCTCCCTGCCTTACTACCGTCTTAACTCTCCTCCTCTTTCCTCTCAGGCTACGGCCCCTGGTCCTATCACTGTCTACTCTGTTGAATAATTCATCTTCACTTATTTTATCTTTACCTTTCATTGTCTTAAACATCTCAATCATATCTCCTCGTAACCGCCTCCTTTCTAGTGTATAAAGCCCTGTCTCGTTCAGCCGCTCCTCATAGCTGAGTCGAGCTCGGCCCGGAATCAATCTAGTAGCCCTACGCTGAACCCTCTCTCGGGCATCGATGTCCTTCCGGAACTGTGATGACCAGAACTGTACACAATATTCTAGATGTAATCCTCACTAAATTCCTGTACAATGTTAACACCGCCTCTTTTGATTTATAAATGATCCTCCTCCGAATACAGCCTAAAACTCGATTTGCTTTACCTATCGCTACCTGGCACTGTGCTTCCTGCTTACCTCCCATATCTATTACCACCCTATATCTATTACCAGCCTTCTCCCAATCATCAGCAAGGTGATGGAATCCATCATCGCTTCAGATATGAAATCCTTCCTCTTCTCCAATGGCTTGATTTCCAATCATCAATTTGGTTTCAGACCAGGTCACTCTACCCTAGATATGCTGCTACTGCTCTCCCATCAATGGATGGAGGTCCTCAATGCCAGACAGGAAATCCGAGCCATATCCCCGGACATATCACGTGCTTTTGACACAGTCTGGCACCCTGCCCTACTCACCAAACTCTCTTCCCATGGTATTCAAGGCCATCTCCACTCATGGCTCGCAGACTTCCTCTCCTGTCGCAGTCAACGTGTGGCCCTAAATGGAGTTCTTTCATCCCCTCTTCCTGTCCAGGCTGGAGTTCCTCAAGGTAGCGTTCTGGGCCCTGTTCTTTTTCTGGTTTTCATCAATGATCTCTCGGACTCTCTGGAAAATCCTCTATTTCTCTTTGCCGACGACTCCACCCTCTTCCGTACCATCTGTCATCCCTCAGACCGGCAAGCAGCAGCTTCTTCACTCACTGCAGATCTGGATAAAATCACAAACTGGTCCAACACGTGGAACATGTCTTTCAATCCAGACAAATCTCACACTCTCACTATGTCTCTTCGAAAAGATCGTTTACAAAACCCCCCCATCCACTTTCTCAACAATCCTCTCGAAGAAGTCTTTTCTTTCAAGCTTCTAGGTCTCACTATCTGCCATGACCTTTCCTGGGAAAGTCACATTTCCAACCTCGCCTCAAAAGCCAGTCGCCGACTGGGAATCCTCCGTCGTGCTAAGTCCTTCCTCGGCCCTCTTGAGCTCCTGACCACTTACAAAGCTTTTGTCCGTAGCCTGATGGAGTACTGCTCTCCCCTCTGGGCTGGTGCTCCTGCCTCCCACCTTTCTCGGCTTCACGCTGTCGAAACCAGGGCATTTAAGATCATCGGCATCTCCCGCAATGAAGCTGAGTCTTTGGGCCTCTCACTCAATCACCGCAGGTTGGTCGGTGGTCTTTCTGTCTTCTACCGACTCCTCTCCAGCCTTGCCCCCCCTGCTCTGTCTATGATTTGTCCCCACCACATTTCCACAGGGCGCTCAAGGTCCGCCAACAACCCCCTTCTGGTAAAACTACCAAAATCACGAATCACTGCTCATCTTCACTCTTTCATTCCTCTTTTTTCCCGCCTTTGGAATAAACTTCCTCACTCTATTCTTTCCCATTCTTCCCTCCAGGCTTTCAAAACAGCTGTTCACCACCACCTCTTATCTTCCCCCATCCAAATCCTCGATCTTTTCTACCCCCGATAATCCACCCAAGCCCACTTCCTTCATTTCTCCTGCTTTCCTTTCTGAAAGTCCCTGAAATGTCCATCTTCTCTTCGCCATGTTCCCCGTCCCATCCCCATCCCTCTCCCTTCCACAGTTCACCTAATGTGTCTGTTCCCCACTGTTTTGTCCCTTCCACTCCCGCCCCTCTTGTCTCATGCCTCCTTGCTGTGAGTTGTGTGTTAGCTCTCATACGAGCTTCGACCAAGGTAAAAAAAAAAAAAAAACCCCCAGATCCTTCTATGTGACGTGCTCCAAAATTACCCCTTACATCCTGTTATCTCTATTTTCATTGTTCTTTTCCTTTTCCATCCCCAACACCTTACACTTGCTCAGGTTAAATTCCATCTGCCAATCTTTTGCCCAATCTATACAAGTATCAATACTTTCCTGAATCTGATCACCACCCCCTCTGCGATCCACGTCAACTCGAAACTTTGTGTCATCTGCAAATTTGGAAAGCTTACTCCTCACCCCATTATCCAAATCATTGATGTAAATCATGAATAGTAATGGTGCGAGTACTGATCCCTGAGGTATCCCGCTAATTACATCCTCCCAGGAAGACATCCTCCCACTCACAGCCACTCTTTGCTTCCTACCACTAAGCCAGTTTGAAATCCAATTAGCCACCTGACCAGCCACTCCACAAGCCCTCACTTTGGCTAACAATCTCCGATGTGGTACCTTATCAAATGCCTTCTTAAAGTCTAGATATACTTTGTCCACTGCCTTTCCCTCATCCACCCAATCAGACACTGCCTCAGAGAACTCTAAAATATTTGTGAAACAGGAACTACCTTTCGTAAACCCGTCATGACTACCTTTAATTGGTTTGTATTTATTTAAATGATTCCTCATCTGCTCCTTAATCAATGTCTCCAACACCTTCCCCACAACTGAAGTCAAACTAACAGGTTTATACTTTCCCAATTCTTCTCTGGATCCTTTCTTAAATAGTGGTGTTGCATTTGCTACTCTCCAATCCTCCGGTACCTGTCCTGACTCCAGGGAACTATTAAAAATATCCGTTAACATCTCGCTTACCTGCTCATCCACCTCCATCAATACTCTCGGTTGAATATTATCTGGACCCGGAGCCTTATCTACTCTTCGATTACCGAGCTGTTCCTTTACTTCCTCCACTCCAACCTGGATCTTCTGTAAAAGCCCCTTTTCACCTGCTTGATAGATGCTCTCTGCTCTTGGCAATTCTCCTAACTGTTCTTGTGTAAAAGTTGAAGAAAAATACCTGTTTAATAAGCCTGCCATCTCACCTTCATCACTAATCACTCTCCAGGTGCGATTCCTCAATGGGCCCACACTGGTCCTTACCTGTTCTTCTCCCCTGATGTACTTGAAGAAAGCCTTGCTATTATGTTTAATATTCTTAGCCATGTCCTTCTCATACTCCCTCTTGGCTTGCCGAGTTATTTTCTTAACTTGCCTCTGTTAACTTTGATAGTGATATAAATCTAACTCCAGTCCTGTTATTTTAAACCCAATAAATACCTTTTGCTTCTCCTTAATAGCTTTCCCTATCTCACTGCTCAACCACCCTGGTCTCTTTCTGTTTCTAGTTTTACACCTCATTGGAATTTACACACTCTGCACTCTACACATTTGGTCCTTCAAGGTTTCCCATTTCTCTGATGCCGATTGTCCTGTTGTTCGAGTCTCCCAATCTACATCACCCAAGTCTCTCCTCATACCCTCAAGGTTTGCCTTCCTGAAATCTAAATAGCCTTACCCTACTATCCTGAACTCTAACCCTTCACAGAGTCTTTGCACACACAATGTTATGGTCACTTGCTCCTAAATGCTCCCCAACCTCCACCTCCTCCACCATATTGGGATTGTTACTTAAAAGGAGGTCGAACACTGCACTCCCCCTCGTGGCCTTATCGACAAACTGGGTTAAAAAGCAATCCTGGACTACAACTAGGAAATCCTCTTCTGCTCTGTCCTTTCCCTGTTCCTGGACCCAATCTATTCCTGGCAAGTTAAAATCCCCCATAATCAATACTCTTCCCTTTCCACATGCCATTTTGAATTCTTCATGTCCTCCTCCTTCCTCCTCTTCCTTCCCACCAGTATACTACTGTTTTTACAATCTCTAATCTCTACCCGTACAGAATCCTCTACATTAATTCCTTCCTTCATGTCACCCCTTTCTCTTGATGCAATGCTGTCCTTTACCCAGATTGCTCCTCCTCCTCTTATTCTCTCCTTCCTATCACACCGATACACCTTGGAGCCTTCTAATCCTGTCCTCCACTTACTCTCCTTCTTAAACCATGTCTCACTTCCTGCAACTATACCGTACTCCTCGCTATCCACTTTGGCTTCAAGCTCTTCCATCTTATTATTTAAACTTCTGGCATTGGTATAGAATATGTTTAACTTTTCCCTTCCTGAAATTCTATTTTCTTGCCTGGCCTTACTCATCACAATTACATCATCAGTTCCTTCTTTACTACCTTCTCTACCCTCCGCTGACCTTAAAAAAGCCTGAATTCCTTCCTCAATTCGCACTGCAAACCTTGCTGCCCCCTTTCTATTTAATATACGGCCATCATTCCGGAAACACTCCCTTTGTCCCCTAAATGATTCCCACTGCTTCTTAAATGTAAAACATTCCACGCTACACCATTCTTCCAGCCATTGGTTGTCGTCTATCGCTCTGCTCATAATTTCTATGTTGTTTCCTAATCTTTGGAGAATCCCAGAAAACATGACATCACAACCCTTTGCTTTCAGCCGCTTAACTAATATCCTGGATCTATTTTTCAAAACCTCTGAGTAAACTTTCCCTATATCATTCGCACCTCGGGCTACCACAACCAACTTCTTCCTGCCATCACCCGATACAATATCGTTTACCCTTCCTTCAATGTTCCTAACTCCTGTTCCTTCAAAACTACACAGAATTCTATGTCTACGACCCTTCCTGCAGAATGAAGAATATATATATATATATTTATATATATATATATATATATATATATATATATATATATATATATATATATATATATATATATATATATTTGTCTCATCACCCACAAAAACTGTCTCCCATACCTCATTTCTACCAATTTCTATTGTTGCACCTCCACCACTGCATGCACCCACTGCACCTCCACCACTGCCTGCACCTGTTGCACCTTCGCCACTGCCTGCACCCGCAGCACCTCGCCTGGACATGTTCGGAGACAAACACCGCCCATAAACACTGACAGATGCGTCCGGAGACAAACACCGCCCAGACGCATCCGGACACGAACACCTGTCTGGACATGAACACCACCCAGACATGTCCGGAGCCAAGCTGTCCAGAGAGAAACACCGCTCAGACATGTCTGGAGGCAAACTCCTGTCTGGACACGTCTGGAGACGAGCTCTCGTCCAGACATAAACACTGACAGATGCGTCCAGAGATAAACACTGCCCGGACACATCTCGTCACAAACACCACTCGGACGCATCCGGAGCTAAGCTGTCTGGAGACAAACAATGCCCGGACATGTATATAGACAAACTCCTCCAGGACACATCCAGAGACTAACTCTGCCCAGACATGCCCGGAGACAAACTCCGCCCGGACACGCCTGGAGACAAACTCCGCCCGGAGATAAGCACCACCTGGAGATAAACACCGCCCATAGATAAACCACGCCCGGACACATCGAGAGAGAGAGAGAGAGAGAGAGAGAGAGAGAGAGAGAGAGAGAGAGAGAGAGAGAGAGAGAGAGAGAGAGAGAGAGAGAGAGAGAGAGAGAGAGAGAGTATTATGTTGCTCTGTATTAGGTGGGGGTGTAAAGAGAGAAGAGAGAGGCGATAAAGAGAGGAGAAAGAGAGGAGAGAGAGAGACATGGACATGTGGGGCGAGGGGAGTTAGCAGAAAGAAAATGTTATGCTTTCACGACACACACACACACACACACACACACACACACACACACACACACACACACACACACACACACACACACACACACACACACACACACACACACACACACACACAGTATTTGTGCTTGGCAATTCTTCAGGAATTGGCAGATTGGAGTCAGTGTGATTACCGACGACAGCACATACCGTTTACAACCCAAAAACCAAGAGAAGCTTTCACCCTTGTTTTGTGGTAATTTCAGCAAACAAATTATAAAAACAAAGTTGCATTTATATAGACATTTCAGGGAGATGTGCATAAACATTAAACTTTAAAAACAACTGCCAATCAGCATGCAACGGGTGGAAAAAAATTGGCTCTGTAATTTATAAAACATGTGAATATGGCAAAGGGCTCAGAAATCGGGTGTTATCAAATATATTTTGCTTTGAAACTCAAGGAGAAACCATATAACCTTTGTAAATCATGTATCTCTTGTAGTAACTTGTAACCTTGTAGTAACTGCCGACTGTACATCCCGTTTGGGACATGAACTGTCCCACAATCAATAAAAGGGTGCTCGGCAAGAGGCTTAAGCAGTCAAGCAAACACTCCAATTAAATGGTTGATCAGGAACGGCTGGCCAGGCTGTGTCTGTATACCATAGAGGATCCCTTTAACTTTAAATCCGGTCTTCACCGCGCCCGCAGCGGTTAAAGAAATGAAATGAATTCATTGAAATAATGACTTTACCCCCAAAAGAGTTGCTGTTTCACGTAGAACAACCCTGGAGACATCACAAAGTTTAATCGCCCATGAAATAAACATTGCAGTTTATCCACCACATTCCCTGCTTATCTGTGCACGCATCACATGGTACATCGGTTCGCGCAAACGTTATAACTTTATTTTTAAATGTCCGTTTTTCACCAGATTTGCTTTGATACCCTGTAGAGCACCTTGTGAAACCTCCGAAAATGTAGACACAGATCTCGTAAATGCTATGGATAAGCAGTCACTCTGGGGGACGGGGCATGATGTCAGGCAGTGAATGCGTTAAATCATGTAGCTCAATGAAGCCGGTTAATTTTGGCACGTTCCGAAATCTTTTGTTCGCAGAATATGATTCTCCAAACAGTAGAAAAAGATAAATTTAATGCTTTGGATATTTCACATTTTCTCATGTATATATGGAGAAAGAGGGAACATCGCCGAGCGTGCTTAAAGTAAATCGGTACATATCAGATTAGTTATAAGACTCGTTATTTCTTCAGATCGTCAGATTTAACAACAGATTTCGACACTTATTGAGTCCGGACGATATCCGATCCTCAAAACCGAAATCATATTTCGACGATATACTTTAATTAGTCCGTGAGAGTAGATCGTGGAAAATCGTCTCATTTTATGCACAAAATCGCTCCAAGCTCCTAATTTGAAAACTACAGTGCTTACAAAAACTATGTACACAACGATTCGGAGCTATGATGAACAGGCATTCGATAATATGAGTGAGGAAAGTGAAGAAAAAAAAAACTTTATCGTTAAGAAATCGTTGCGGCCTGTTCCAAGTCGAGGCATGGTTGAGCAGGCCAAAAAAACATGGCGGCCCCAGACCCCAGCGAGGTTAGCCAGGAAATGCCTGAAGACCCCAGAGAGCGAGGTGGCTGAGGATCGCCTGATGAAGGATATAATTAAATAAGGCCGTTAATTATTATCTTCAAAAGGTGTGTTTTAATTTACACAAACACCCAAATTTCACTTATGCACTTCGTTTGAGTTTTCTTTGTGTGCATGCAAAGCTTCAGGCTGATAGGTTTGATGGTACACACGGACACACACACACACACTGACATTTATTAGCCTAGATAATGAGTACCTAAACAAGATGGATGTGTGGCAGGCACCCCCCCCCCCTCCCTGTTCGTTAGGACCCTTGCAGCAAGTTCTGGTGGTGGTCGTATGGCAGCTTAGCTGCCGGGGTAGCTATCATTTATTGAAGCATGACTGTGTCGCTGATGCAGTGCCCCTCTACCAGTCCACACATTGGAATTGGTACTCATTTCACCGACCTCGGAAGGATGACAGGCTGAGTCAACCCCCTGGTGTATTAATTCAGCGGCCGACGGGGCTTGAACTCAGGACCCGAGGATCCCAAGCCGTCACCCGAACCACTGAGCCAACACCAGGCGATGTAAAGCAAGTTTTGATGTAACACGGGGGTTCATGGTGACCATTGCAGTTAAGGCGTGTTAGTGGTATACTAGTCAGCTCTAAGGTAAAAGTGCTACTTATGCACCATCCTGTCAGACTTGCAGTTATATACAATATGCAAATTAGTTTAAATGTTAATGAAAAAGTGTTTGAAAAACGAAAACGGAAATTTGTTCGTAAAGTTCTGTAATCTATTAGTTCACACATTTTAATGAAGTTTTGAATTGAGAAAATATAAACAGAAGAAAAACAGAAAAGCTACCTTTGGTTGATTTGATGTCTAAATGGGACGTCATAATGTGGAAGTGGAACGTAACACAGGATTGTTACTTCACTTACAACACAAGCTTATGTTGAGAAAGGTGAGTTCGTGGCTTACCTGACAAGCTATATGAACACGGAATGAAGAAATAACTTTCTGCATCGGAGAAATCGTTTTGGAAGAACCTTACATTGGGTGAGATTGATCCTGCTAATGAGAGAACCATGAACTTCAATTCAATTATTCAATTCACTGAATTTGGTAAGGGTAAAGTAAACTCCATATTGACTTGCAAGTTGACGAATCGTGTTGAAAGCCAAAACTGTATTCAGTATTGATTGGTCATAAAGTCGACGAATTGTGGAATGTTTTTTGGCCGCTCAGATATTCGCTTACTGTATGTAAGCATGAGATGTTCGCCTAATGGGTGTGAGCCTGAGATGTTCGTCTAATGAATGTGATCCAGCGATGTTCGTCTAACAGATGTGAGCC
>NC_140964.1:3321232-3366232 GCF_056783735.1 Eptatretus burgeri | reverse complement strand
GACAAACCGATACCGATGTATCTCATAAGAACAATCCAGTAGCAATGTGGTAACTCTTGCAACATGGTGTCTCATGGCAACATGGAGATAATGTGCCTCCTCTTCAGAAATACATTGTGGCATCTTTAACATCGACCAACAAATGCTGGCAGATATGACACCTAGCTTCATGTCCTTCCAATGGATGTTGCACACCTTGATGCCTCCACCCTGCAGGTGAAACACCAGGATGTCAATTGACAGCCGGGTCAATATTCAAAGTCAGGCAAGACGGTTTCAGAGGCGATTGTGCGTACATCTTGGCCACCCTGCTATCCCGTCTCATCACAACCGTCACTTGTTTAATACCAATGTCCAAGCTCATGATCAATTTTAAAAACGAAAACGGTCATGGCATCACTTGTCTCAAATGATGTTTCTCTCACGGTCTAACCCCACATAAGGTTGCTTTTCAATTGATAGTGAAGTGCTCATTCCCTCCACCACTGAAGGTGGATGGAGGTTATGTTTTCACTCCTGCTGTCTGTTTGTTTGTTTGTTTGTCTGTTTCTGTGAACAGGATATCTCAAAAAAGTTGTGCACACTTTCGTGCAAAACTTGGTGGACATGTTGGGTGTGTGACAAGGAAGAATTGATTCCACTTTGGTTGAAGATCCGAATCCGGATCCAGATACAAGAATTTTAAAGTAATGCTTCACCATTGAGTGCTCGGGCAAAAAACAATATGTCGCACGATATCTCAAAAGGTTGCGGACGGATTATGACAAAACTTGGTGCATGAGTTGGTTTGCTGACAAGAACGAGCCGATTCGATTCAGGTTCAGGTCTGGATCCAGATACAGCCGATCAGTGGGATACAAGATGTTAACTGTTCAGCCTGCTGGAGGTATGCCCTCAACCGAGTGCCGTTCTAGTTTTACGTCTGATGGTGAAGTGCTTATTTTCACCAAAGGAGTGCAAATCTAATTTCTGGTGGAGGAAAGAAGTCTTGCTGGGTTGTGTTTGAGGGCAACAATCCAAGGGAAACAGAATTCGTTTCTTGTCATCGAATAACATAAACAAGTGAATTTGTTTTGAATTTAAAGGTGCAGGTTTTAAAGGTACCGTTCGAAGTTGCTTCGCGTTAATTCGATTATCACAGAGCCACCTGTACACTGTGCAGTCACAGAATTTCTTTGCAGGTTAAAGTTTGAATATGTCGTGAAAGACGTTGGGATGATTATTTTACAGTTCTGGTTTCTGGAGGCATTAAAACAGTCTTCATGTAATGATGGATGGCAAACTCATCCTTGTTTACTGCAGTAGCGGCTTTTAATACGAGCTGGAAACAAGAAATGAAAGTTGTTATTTTTTTTACTTGACTGTCCATTTCGAAGTTTTTGTTTAGTTCTATTTTGTAATAACCACCACGTAAGCAGTTATTAAACAAAAGCAGATGATAAAATGAAACGTTTCCTTAATGATGAACCTTTTGGGAGGAGTTTTAGTGGTGAATAGAAGTGAGGCTTAATGAAAATACTAGGAATAAAATCAGACTTGAACAAACATATGGGAAAACGCTTTCTGGGGAGTTTTTGGCCAAAACTTTTCAAATTGGAACACGAAGAACGAGCTTTTGTTTTTCTTCCTTTGACCATTGGCTGCTTCAATGCCAGTACCCCGTATTTATTGAGACTCTCCTGGCACTTCCTTTTTTTTTTCCATCTGGGAGGAAACCGCTTCGTGCAGTCAATGTGGAACATATACCCAAAAATGATCATTTATCAAAAGGTCCTTTTTCTTATTTTATAAAGGTTAAGGCTCATGGAAGAGCTCGCCAATGGAGTGTGGTGTGTTAACAGACTCACAAAGGAGTGGAGGGGAACAAGTGGGGAAAAAACTCATGGTAGGTCAATACAAGATGAGAAGGGGAGTGGCAGGGAGGAATTGAGGTTGGGAGGGAGGTGAGAATGAGTTATCGAGCTTCAGGATTGGGCAATAATAATAATAATAATAATAATTATAATAATAATAAACATTTATGGTGGCTGGTATCTGACAAGTAATGATGCTCATGGCACATCACAAAATAAAAACATCTTGACCTGTAATAAAACAACAATTTATTTCATTAACATATATCACAGACACCGGGCGTAGTGGCGTGCGCCTGTAATCCGGCTACTCGGAGGCTTGGGTTGGAGGATCGCTTGAGGACGGGCGCTCTGCGCTGGGCCACGCTATGAGAGGGTGTAGGGTAGCCCGGAATCATGGCAAAACCCAATCCTTATCCCTGTGTCGTAAGAGGCGACCAGGGTTGCGTCAGGAAGGGCATCCGGCGTAAAACCTATGCCAAATCAGTATGCGGATCATAACGGATGATCCGCTGTGGCGACCCCTAACAGGAGCAACCGAAAGAAGAACAACATATCACAGACATTGAATACTATCATTCAATTAAATTGATTGCCCAGAAGTCAATTGGCATGTTGTAGTCAAAGCGTCCCCGATCCAACGTCCATGTGCAGCAAACCCCGAACTGCGGATCCACCAAACACTGACTTGGTAGGGAGTGCTCCAGGTAGTTTGGAACGCTGAACAAGTTACGTCATTTCTGGGTTCGGAAAACACTTCCTGCTCACACTTCCTGGGTATGGGTGAAACCATAAGGTAGTGATGGGCAGCAGTGTTGAAGTTCCGGAGAAACTTAAGAAAAGCAACTTAAAGAAACTGCGAGAAAACATTGAAAGAGAGAGTCAGCTCCACTTGATGGATCGAGAAACAAACTCTCAGGAAGGAAAAACTGGAAACCTGGAAAGATGGGGAGGGTTAAAAGGAGTAGAAAAGATCATGGTTTTGGATGGGGGGATGGTGTTGGTGGGGATGATATAATGGGGGGATATGAGATGACGTTGAATAGTTGTCTTGAAGCCTTGGAGGGAATAATGAGATTGAAGAGAATGTGGAAGGTGGTTTCACAGGCGGGAAAAAAGAGGAACAAAAGAGTGGAGAAGGAGGTTGAGGGTGGACCACGTGCAACTGCAGAAATTGGGGGGGGGGGAGACAAAGCACAGAGAGTGCAGAAGGTGTAAGAACAAAAAGGAGGCGGTAGAAGAAAAAGAGACCACCGACCTGTATGTGATGTGAAAGTGATCGGTCCATAGATTCAGCTTCATCGTGGGAGATTTCAATGATTTTTAAGGGCTTGGTTTCCATGGCATCAAGCTGAGCAATGTTTGAGATGGGCACCCACCCAGAAGGGAAAGCAGTACTCCATCAAGCTGCGGATGAAGGCCATGCAGGTAGATAGAAGTTCAGGTGTGCCAATGAAGGACTTTGCATGACAGTGGATACCCAAGCCAAAGCGACTGTTTTTGGAAGCCATTACCATATCGAAGTGGGGTCTTCCCAAGAAAGATCATGGCTGATAGTGATGCCTAAATGTTTGAGTGACTGAACTTCTTCAGGAGGATTGTTAAGAAAGCAGATTGGGCAGGTTTGCCACGCGGTCCTTTCGGAGAGACGGAGTGAGGGTGTGAGATTTATCCGACTTGAAAGACATATTCCAAGTGTTCGACGAGCTTGTGATCATATCAAGAACAATGATTCGAAGTGAGATTCTATGTGAGAGAAGATTGGAACTTATGGAATAGAGTGTCAAGGTTGTTGTTGTTCTTGTTGTTGTTACTGAGTCTGAGTTTCTGGAAGAATGTAAGCAGAGTGTGAGGGGGGGGGGCTGGGCAGAGGGTAGAAAAAGAAGGTAGTACGAGACCAGGAGAAAGGCAGAATATAACTGAAAGGCCACCAACCTGCACTGGTGGACAAGGAGCAGGTTCTTGGATTTGGCCTCCAGCCAAGATATTCCAAGAACTGAATCCCATTGGCTTTGAGTTTGTGAAGCGAGGCTGGATTATTAGATGCTATCAAAGGCACAAGAGTTCTCAAGCGAGACAGCCATATCCTCTGATTTGTTAATCACGGTATTTGTGCTTCATTGAGTTCGAGGAAGCAACATGTCTATCGCGGAATAGCATTGGCCAGAAACTGAACTAATGATCATAGATCAGAGAGTTGGGGAAGAGATAAGACTCTATGTCTCCAAGAATGATGCTCGGTTCTCTCTTTTTGCTTATGATTTGGAGAAGGCCACGGGTCACGATCCCAGGGTCCATTGGGTCCATTTGCTGAGCAGGTAACAACATTGTGACAGTGGGATTTCTCAACCAGAGTAAGAGATATAGGTTGTCATGTTCTCGACAACAGCCTGTTAAGTAGATTAGTGTTTTTTTCTGGAAACACGGTACGTATTAAGAAAGTTGGCATTTACATGAGCGGCAACCATCTGCACCAATGGATGATTCACCTGCTCCTTGTGATAGATCTATAATGCCCACTAACGACTGTTACCAATGCGTCCCAAGCTCAACATCCATCATCAATTCAAGCCCTGCCTGCCTTTGCTTACAGGTCAATTAGTCGTCCAGGAGTGATGAGGGTGACACCCGTCACACTACAGGACTCGTTCGTTCGTGGGTTTCTCTTTGCCGCGAATGAATGTCTCATGATGGAGAACGGAGATGCGAGGATTCGCGAGGATTCGAATTTAACGCTTCAATGCATTGAAAGTACAAATAAATCAGCAAGAAAGTATTGAGGTTAGTTTGAAGTGCAAGCATCGTTAATAACAACACGGTTAATGTCTTGGCTCACGCGGATGATTGTAAGTGGTCGGAGGCCGAATTCATCCGAGGTTTGTTCTCTTTTTTTTTTTTCCATTTACACTCAACAATTATCTTTGTTGTTTGTAGTATATTCACTCTGGCTACTGTACAATGATTGTTACGTGATATACTATAGTTATAATTACAGTCGATCCACAAAGGAAATCGGCAATTGGGTCACTCCTCCGGCGCACAATGGCCTTCTCTTAACACTCTTCCCAGAGTTTTAGTAACTGTAACAATAAAAGGGAATAGCAAATACCATAGTATCCAATAAACACAACTCACGTCCTACATAGTACCACGTCAGCGTTCATGGAAACCATTTTGATCTGTCCACAGACATAGACAAAGGCTTCTTCCTTCTGGTTTCATGGATTTTGGATCACAGTGGTTGTTATTTACAGTTTTATATTTTCTTGACTTAAGTTGTTCAGGTTGTGGTACTGTAAAACCACAACTTGAGTTGTGGTTGCCTAATGGTTAACCGAGGCCTGGTGTTGTGGTTTGACTTTGTGCTTACCTTCTTGCAGACGTACATCGGCAGCGTTGTGATTTCACTGAATCCCTACAAACCACTTCCAATTTACAGCCCACAGAAGGTGGAGGAGTATCGAAACCGCAATTTCTATGAGCTGACACCACACATGTAAGTTTCTCTAAAAAAAACAACATTTTTAGAAAACGATTTCAATGATATTATGAATAGCGCGACGCTCGGCGGTTTCTGTTAACATCCCATGTTTTCCTGAAATACGGACACAGTTAAATGATGGGTTTTATGGGAATAATGTTCGGGGACAAATGAAAACAAATAATTATTTCACTGTACGTACATCCCCATGGTGGTTAACCGAGTGGAAAACAAAGTGGGAGCGCAGAGAAACACTCCTTGGTGCGGCCTCCACGGCCTCTCGGAGTGAAAAGGAAAGCCATCTACGATCCAGGACAATTTGGCCACCAGAATCCAAGGTGATTTTGTCAGTTCGTTGATCACAGGGAATGTTTGTCAGGTTGACCCTTGGTCCTTGATCTGAGGTCGAGACCATGCAGGACGATCGGGTTGTTCAAGCAGTCTCTCTCGTGTTTGCTCACTTATCACACACAAGGAAAGCCTGAACACCACATTGATCTTTCTGTAAGAGCGTGACTTTGCATTCACAAGTGCAAGCGTCCGGTAGGTTAGTTTCCACCTCGATTGGCCTCACCTGAAGGCACTAAAGGGCTGTCTGCCTCGAATGACATTTCCAAGCTCACTCCAAAATGATTAACGTTATGTTTCCTCAAAAGCATCGCTAATTGGACAATCATGGGACGGTCTTGTGCGCAGGAGACTTTGTGTGTTACTCCTTTTGTTTTAAACTTTGATACGGTATGAAGGATAGTTTCATAGCCGGACAATGTGGAGTTTATAGACAATGGACATTGCAAAACAATGGATGGAATAAACCCAAAGTTGATTTAAGTATGCCGACGTTCATGGGAAGAAAGGAGAATCTGACCTATCGGTCATTAGCCCTTCGTCGGAGCAAAATGGACAACGTCGACGATGGTTGAACTTTCATAACGGACAGTTAACACCTTTTTTGGGGGGGATTTGAACCTGCGATCTCAGCATCATGAGCCTTGGGTTCAGATTGCGGGGCAAAAGCAAGACCTCTTTGTGGAGCGTTTGTGCTGCCAAAGTAGTTTCTTGGCAAGGGTTGTACTTGGTGATTTGCCGTTACCGTCCCAGCATTGTTTGTCCGTGCTCTCTCCCCTTAAATGCTGAGCGTCAAGCAAGGAAAGCAGCACCTTACAATTTTAAAGTCTTTGGTTACAACCTCTTGACCTCCCAGACTCAGAGCAGGCGCTCCGACGATCAAACCACCGATAAACAATATTAGTGGAAATGAAACCGGATGTTGCATTTGTCATAATTCACCGAAATGCTTCCTGTCATTGTTTTGTAAAACATTCTGAAACATAATTTTGCTTTGTTACTTGATTTACTTTGTCCACTTCATCATTTCCTTGTTTTACAGTTTACACAAATACCCTTGATGTTTTTTTTTTTCCTGCCATTTCTTGGTTTCTTCATGAGATTATTCAAATATCTGAACTCGCCGATCGCAAGGTGAACATCCAATCGTCGTCCATGTGACGTGCAGGTGTTTAAGTACGACGTGAGTTTTTGTTTTTTGTTTTTTTTTCATTTCAGCTCGGACTGTTGCCCACGTTTCTGAAAAAAACTCAATTATTAATTAGTTCTTTCTCAGACGACAAGATAATTGAACCGGCAGGATAGCTCAGAGGTGGCAAGCTCACCTTTCCAGTGTCTTGTTTGAGGTCAATTCCTGACAAATAGAAATCCGACTACATTCCGTTATCCTATCGATTTACACTTGGAATGCTGTATCATCGAGTATGACCTTTCTGAGCAACGTTAAGCCGGTTGTCTTGGCTGCCAGCAATTGTTTTTATTTTTATTAAGTCCCCCCCCCCCCTTCTAATGTTGAAGACTCATGGAGTCAAGGACATTAGCGAACATCACATCGGTAGACTTTCACACGAAATGCAAGGACATTTGTAGACTATGGACAAAATAATCTACACGGTACAGGAGAACTGTACCTGGGATCCCAGTGTCATGAGCTAAGTGTTCAGACACAAGCATTCACCTTTATTTATTTATTTTAAACCTGTGGTGGTTAGAAATCCAACCTTGCCTTTTGTAAAAGGTAGGCCATTGTGAACCGGGCCCCTGACGACATCACAAATGTCTGTTCTGACTGCACTTGGCGATGAGGTGGGCATAGCTGGTTCACATCGCCCATAGAAACAGACATCCCAACGACCAAGCAGGTCAAGGTAAATCAAAACGAGGCAACCACGGCGCATCCTTCAATGAGCACACCGCTTATCCATGTGCTACCAGCAAAGGCTTTTGAAATAGATCACCTGTGAAATCAGATCTTTCTTTTTCTTCAATGACATAAGAACAATTATTACTTCCATAACTGAAGGTGAAGGAGGTTATGTTTTCACCCTTTTATGTCTGTTTGTCTGTCTGTGTACAGAATATCTCAATTAGTTGGAGACGGATCTGGATGAAATTTTGTGGACAGGTTCGGTGTGTGACGAGGACGACCTGATTAGATTTTGGTGAACATCCGGATCCGGATCCGACTACTCGAGTTTTGAAAAGTGATTCTTCACCATTGAGAGATGGGGCCAAAAACGATATGTAGCACGATATCTCAAAACGTGGTGAACTGATTCGGACGAAACTTGGTGGACACGTTGGGTGTGCGACCACGACGAATTGTTTCGATTTTGGTGAAGATCCGGATTCGGATCCGACTACTAGAAATTTAAAAAGTGATTCTTCACCATTGAGAGATCGGGCTCAAAAACTATATAATATCACGATATCTCAAAAATGTGTTGGACCTCATATGTTCTCATGGATCAGGCATTACAGGTATGCACTCTACCTTCAAGTTGGGAAATGTATTTTTAACAGACTATTTCTTTATAATGTAAGCAAATATGCCTTCTTTTTCTCTCCTATCATCCTTCCTTCTTTTCCTTCTTGCAATAATATATATATATATATATATATATATATATATATATATATATATATATATATATATATATATAATGTACACTCGTCACTCATTCAGACGTCTCCCCTCCTCCCACCGACATTCCCCCCTCCACACACCGAGCCAATTGTGTATGCACTAACTAAAGGCCAGTCTAAAATATCCACAACAACAAAGTTTGATATCTGCTGAAGTCCTCAATTTTATCATAAGAGGCATGAAACGTTCTCGTTGAAACAGAACCCTTTTCTGCTTTGATATATGGTAGCCATAAACAAACAAGTGGTGATTGAAAGCGTCTGATATTGAGTGGAAAATGCTTACCGTAGATTACAAAAGATTGTGAGTTTATGATCGGAAAAGGAGAGCCTGATGGGTCAGACGCAGCCGGAAATGTGGAATCTTTAATTACATTTGTGACCCCCACCACCGTTTCCAGGTATACCTGCTTCCAAGTCTACCTGGTTCCAGGTATATAGTGACACTCGGTTATCAATGAGTTGTTGTTGCTTCATTTGTCTATTAGAATTTGTAAATTAGCTTTTCATTACATTGCTCACAACTTGCTATGTCAATGCAACGATCACTAAAGGTAATGATAACCAGGTATTAGCCATTGATCATCTTCAGAAATGACTGACAGTGTAAAGTGACAAGCCCACTTCTGAGCCGATGCCAGGAAATTACTTTTGTTTTGTTTTAACTGAAGTTCAAACCCCGCAAAAGTTGTTCTGAAAACCGAAATGTCAGACTCATCGATTGACTTCCTTAATCGGAAAATGCGATCGGTGTCGTTTGTAGTTTTTATTGGGATTTTTTTTTTTTTTTACAAGAATGACGCCACAAGCTGAACACATTGCCGCAAGTGTCGAGCAGCCACATTGAGCAGATGGACGGATTTCCTTTTGTGAAAGAGCCAGGGATGAGTTCCGTTGTAGGTTGCGGGTCATTTATTTATACTCATAAGAGGCCAGAGACGCATGTTCTAGCTCACTACTACTACTGCCTTAATTATTCGCACCCTCTTGTGGGTTTAGCTAAGGAGAGTTTTTAGCTGAAATCTTTCACGAAGCAGCTGGCCAGGTCTGACATTCGACTGAAGCTGATCTGTTGAGGAATTTGTCATTTGTTCAGGGTGTCAGCGATCACTCGTCCACTCTTCACAAAAGACACCGTGGGATTTTTCAATGTCCACCAGCTAATACTAGCAGATGGGAGCACCCGGATTAGCGCCCATTTGAAGGGACGGTGCAGTTTGTGAAGCAACAGCCTGCCTGGGAAACACCAATCAGACAGTTTATGGTCGTGTCGGGATTCAAACCCCAACTAGACGACTCAAAGTTAAGTGAGCTACCTCTGCACCGTCCTGTCGGACAAATGGCTTCCCTTACTCAGCATATCACAAAAGAGCCGTGACCAAGACACCTTTGAGCAGTGGGTGCCAGCATGCTGGGTGGTATTAGAAGGTTCTCCTTGGAGGGTTTTTGGTCGATACAAGGAACAGCTGCAGATTAGAAATGCAAGCGCTGGTGGGAGAATATAGAAAACCACTATGGGGTATGATTTTGATGGCACAGAACCACCAGGGAGAGTCAGTATCTTCGGTATTAGAGTTTGTTCCCATGGCAAGCCTCGAGTTGCCATGACGCATGATTACTTACGCAGACATGCGATATGTTCAAGTACAACAGGCCTGAACAGTGGCCTCGTGCATGGAAGGGATGATAAGTTTGCAGGCTGAGGTTCGGCAAGCAGGAAAAAAAATAATCAGGAGACAAAACAATTGTTGAGGGATTATTGTCTGCTCCGGTGATGTGGAAATGCTCCAGGTTTGCCTGCAGTCTCATGCCAGGAATTTTTAATCCATTTCTAATTGAAGGCAATACAAGGACATGTTTTGCATTAACAATCTTAACCATTTTGAGGGCACCATTCACCAAGTACTCCATATTAACCAGTATCTAACCAGACTGTCTAACCAGTACTCCATATAAAAGTGGGTTAAATAGTTTCCAATGATGAGCTTTTTGGAGGACAGATAATCATGTGATACATCAAAGAGGAATAAAAATATTTGAGGCACGTTCAAAATGTTCTCGTAATGAGATGCAACAGTCCATGATGCAACAATGTAATATATGTATACATACATATATACATACATACATACATATATACATACATACATACATATATACATACATACATACATACATACACACACCAGCAAATACAACCCGTCACTTTACTGATGGGAATATTAAGGGGAGGGGGGTAAGAAGGAGGGGAGGGATAGAGGAGTGAGGGTAGGGTGAGGGGGAGTAGTGAGGGGTGGGGGAGGGAGGAGGGAGGGGGAGAGAGGAGGGGGGGGGAGTGAGGAAGGAGGGGGAGTGAGAAGGAGTTGGGGAGCGAGGAGGGGTGGGAGAAGGGAAGGCAGCATGAGGGGAGGGAAAAGGAGGGCAGTGTGAGGGAGGGCAAGGGAAGGCAGCATGAGGGAAGGGCAGGGGAAGGCAGTGTGAAGGGAGGGTCTGTCCGGACATAACCACCCGCCGGAGACATCTGGACATAACCGCCGTCCGGATACGTGTGGAGATGACCACCGTTCAGATACATGCAGAGATAACCACCATCCGGGCATAACCACCATCCAAATCCATTCGGAGACAAGGGGGGGGGGGGTGGGAGAGAGAGAGATGGAGGGGGGTAAATCAAAATATGTCGAGTGTGATGAGCACTTCCCCAATCTCAAATGGGCATAAAGTCTGACTCCAAAACTTCACCTCCAATCCAATGGCCTCAGCCCGGCAACTCTGTCAAGCAGACAAAGATTACATGCTTAACATCAGTTAAACATCAAACAGAACTGCCTGTCTAGATTTCGGGCTTATTTGCCCTCATCAGGATGGCACGCCGATAAATATCTAACCAATGATGACCACATTCGTCTTTTAAACAACATCACGTACCTTCTGATTGAATGGCTTGTATTCGTGGGAACAATCATGTAGGTGGCAGACAGACGGTTGTTCTTTGCGGATTATGCAGTTTTACCGTGTGAGATATAATCTGCGGCGATGCTCACCATAACAGCCAGGAGGTGTGATTGATGTGATCATTGGTGAGATATTTATCGGTATGCCATCCTGATGAGGACAAATAAGCCCGAAATACAGATAGGCAGCTCTGCTTTTATGTTTAACTGATGTTGACGATGTAATTTTTGTCTATTTGACAGAGTCCCGCTGGGCTGAGCCCTCCGGAATGGAGGTGATGCTTTGGTGGAGAACTTGATGTCCATTGGAGAGTGGGGAAGTGCTCGTCCCACTCCACATATTTCGATTTACCCGCCAATCGCACCACATGCCTTCTGGTTGAATAGTTTGCATTAACGGGAACAATCGTCTGGGTGGAGGATGGATGGTTGTACTTTGCGGATTATGCACTTTTACCTTGTGAGACATAATCCGCGTCAAAAGCAGTCAATATATAAATGATAAAGAAAGACCCATCCACATGTCTCACCTGTGAGTGGAGGCTATTTCCTCCAATCATAGGTGAGAGATGTGGGTGGGTCTTTCTTTATTATTTATATATTGACAGCTTTTGACGTTCGCATGTGGTACATGCTTGGGAGCCTCGTTGGTATGCATTTCTGTCTGCGCTGTTGCTGATGATTCGCCAATAAGCGATGAAACCGGTCCGGCAGCTGAGGGGGTGTATAGCATTGGGATTCTCATGTGTGTACTATTTGTGAATGTCTTTATAGCTGTGAAGAAACTCTGGGAAGGGTTTGAAACAGCAAAGGGCTTACCTTGTGTAGGTTTTCTTGGTTGCTTTATGCAACTTCTTTGGCTAGAAGAACATCGGAGAAGTATATATATATATATATATATATATATATATATATATATATATATATATATATATATATATATATATATATATATATATATATATATATATATATATATATATAGTCTGGCAGCATCCATGGTCTTAGAGTGGTAAATTCAAAGGACATCGTGCATAAAGTACACTAAATGCAGTCAAAGACCCTTCATGGGTATTTTTTGATTACACATTACACTCTTGCAAACTGCACCGTGTGCGACCTCAGAGTGTGTTCGGGGCACACCTTTGTACTTGTGCGTGTGTGAATTTTCGGTCTCTTGTGAATGGTCGGTGTATGTTACAAACACCTCAATAAGAAGTTTGACCTCTTACTTTCTGTTGCTTTTCCCGCCAGCTTTGCCACTGCAGATGAGGCGTACAGGTCGCTGCGTGACCAAGACAGAGATCAGTGCATCCTTATAACGGGAGAGAGCGGTGCTGGAAAAACAGGTTTGTACCACAGTGTCCCCTTGTTCGATGACACCGTGACCCCTATGACCAGCATCTACTGCACATTGTACAAAGAAATTGTTTTTCTCTGATTTCTGGCCTCCCCTCTCCTCCTCCTCTCCTTAAGGCCCTCCCCTCCCCTAATTTCTCCTCCCCTTTGTGTGGTGATGAAAAAGCTTTCAAAACGAGATACCCACAAATAGTCCAACAAAAGCCAATGTGTCTTCTTTTTTTTTTAATTTCACCATGTAAGTAGATATTTTTTATGAAGAGAGTATTTCTTTACTATTTATGTAAACTTGTATTTTTGAAAAGTTTAAATGTCAGCATTTCTCGGACTATCGTGAGTATCTCATTCATAGATCATACAGTATTGAACACATAATGGCATCATAAAATGGCATGGGCCAAATGGGCTCCTCCAGCGCGTAACTCCACGTGCACCATGTATTATGATCAAGGCTTCTAACAGACATTTTCGAAATCCAATGATGTTAACGATTCCCGCCGGTAGAGGTCTTACTTCCCGGGATTTTATCCCGATGCGAAACGGTTCATTTTGTGTGAGTGTAATGTCGATTTACATGGCACACCTGGGGTGGTACTACGTGGGTTCACATTTCGAGGTGCAGCTGGTTCTCATATCGTACAAGCACTCCGCACTTGATTCCTGGCGGGGAAACCCGCTTGGTGCCCTTCATTGCTTTGAATATAGCCTTTTGAAGTCATGGACCTTTGGTCCTTAATCCTATGCTCTATCATTCATATCTTGTCTCGTTAATTCAAACAACCAAGATGTCTATCTGCTTTTACAGTGATCTAAGGATTGTACTCGCATCACATGGAGGACAAATATATTAATAGACATATTTGTACTTTCCCTTGAATCACTTGGGCATTAGTTGACAAAGCAAAAACACATGGTATGGTATGGTATGTGAGATTTCATCCTGGGTTCACCTGCATAATTTGCCAGGTGTTCAGATGATAACACTAACAGGAAAATACGATCCGTCACGATGGGCCAAATGGCCTACTCCTGTGCGTAACTCCATGTACACCTCAGTGCGTCATTTACCATTCATCATTTTGTGTGTTTGTAACTTTTGAAGTAAAGGTTTTGTGAGGCAAACAGGCAGAAGGTTGTCTGATCGTCGAGCATCCTTATTAGGGGATAATAATAACCATTCCTTTCACGCTGTGAGACGCGTCGGAGCTGCCGAGACAGTTGCACTTGGCTCAGGAGTGCAATCCTCGACGGGTCACATAAGAGTTTTTTTTTCGATATCGTATGTGTATGTATTTATTTATTTATATCCTATTTAGATTTGTGAGTGTCATGTATCTATTTTGATGATTAGCAGTCACAGTTCGGTGAGGCAAAATTCCCCCAGTAAGAAGATGGCATATAAGATTCCCCACCACCCCCACCTCATGTAACCTCCTTGGTCGTGGTAATATGTTCAGTATCCTGAACATTTCCACCAGAATACGTTCGGGCGACGGGTCGAGCGGCCAATTTTATGATGAAATATGTTCAGTATACTGAGCAGACGGACCGAGGAGAATGTGTATTTATGGGGTGGGGATTTTGGGGTATCTTGCTCTACCTTATCCTACCCCCTGTTCAATCTGTAAACTGTCAATGTGGTGTTGTTTTGTAAATCGATAATTTATGATTTTTTACATATAATATTATTTGGTAATAATATATACGAGCGAACTCCTGATTCTGACAAATAAACTTTTGTTTTTAAATCAATAAATGTAAACAATGGTACATACAAATATTCCACAAACTTACACAGCAAATGGACCACGTCATGCAAACGCGGTGATTCCAAGAGCATCAATCCTTCTCATCGCCGATAAACGAGGTATAATTATTATTATCGTTTGGACAGCAACCGCTCGGGATCCACTAGGAAGTGGTTTTTGGCAATACTGGAGGCGAGCACGAAGGCTTACACCAAAGTGTCACTTGTAATCATGAACCGATGTCGAGTAGCGATATCCGTTGGTGTTTTTATATATATAAAAACCAGTTTTTATATATACTTTCCTGGATACCCTGGGTACCAATGACATCACAACATCACAATCGTTAACATCATTGGATTTCGAAAATGTCTGTTAGAAGCCTTGATCATAATACATGGTGCACGTGGAGTTACGCGCTGGAGGAGCCCATTTGGCCCATGCCATATATATAGAATTTTATTTTAAGCAGTATCTAAGACTCTCAGTGGAGCTGCCAAACAGACATTTCACATGCATGGACAAACATACACATACACGAGACACAACACTGAGATGAGACAAACATTACCACTGAGCTTGGGGGAAGTGCCATCACTTTCGTGGATACCCTGGGTACCCAGGGAAGTGCCATTACTTTCCTGGATACCCTGGGTACCAATGACATCACAACAATGGCACCTCCTTTCTCACTGCATTCAGTGGGGCATTTCCTATGGAGGGAATTCCTTCTCCCCATCGATGCCAACAAATGCGGATTGTCCTTGCTCTTGCCCGTTTAAATGATTAACATCAAGCAAGGAAGCAGCACGTTCCATTTTTTAAAGTATTTGGCATGATTTGGCCGGGGTTTGAACCATCAACCTCCCAGAGTCGGAGTATATGGTCGAACCATTATACCACCAAGTCTGGTATAATCTAGCATAGCTTAGGGCTTAGGCTCTAACCATAGCTTAGACCACAATCTGGTACCACGCCAGTTATAATTTAGGATTGGCACTCATTGAGCCCTCCAAGGGATTCCAAATAATCCCAAACGGCAGTGTGGCAAAATGGCATGCACATGCCACGATAAGAAAGCAATCAAATAAATAATTCAATTAATGGAGTGAGAGGGAAAGTATAGGTGAAAATTCCCAGGTTGTTAGATGCAGGGCTGACTCAGAGCAGAAAGGTAGAAGAGTAGGCCCAGAAAGTTAGCAGAAAGGCAGGCTCACCAGCACAGGTCATCCCAGCAAGAATGGCAGGGTAGACGGCGATGTGTGAGAGAGAGAGAGAGAGCGAGAGAGAGAGAGAGAGAGAGAGAGAGAGAGAGAGAGAGAGAGAGAGAGAGAGAGAGAGAGAGAGAGAGAGAGAGAGAGAGAGAGAGAGAGAGAGCACAAAAAGAGTACCAGAGCATGCCAGAAAGAGCACAACCCAGTACAAAGATCGTGACAAGTGAACAAATGGGGGGGGGGGGGCTAGAGGATGTTTTTACTTCAGTTCTCCCCTCGCTGTCGACTGATCACCCTTGACCAGTTACAGCACCCCCCATAACCAGCCATGTTTTCTCCCCTCTTCCCTGAGACAGACCATTGATCATCTGTATGGTTGGGAGTGGTTTCTCCACCCACTAGTTTCCAATAATCACGACCCAGGGGGAGTTCCCTCTATCTTTGGTAAAGCAGATCCCACCGCAGATGTCCTACCAATGATGGTCTGGGAATGGACCGAGGCAAGCCTCCCGCACATTGATGGATAGCTGGGAGGAGGAGCCTTCTCCTGGTGATGGTGGGAGGGAAAATGCCATATCATCCCCTCCCCACTCATCCAACCTCATCCAGTTCCGCCCAGCTTGACACGAGAGAACACCCAGACAGGACGTCGTTAACGTCTCTACATCCCAATAGATCAGGCCCATCTCTCTCGTGAGCCATAGGCCAGATAACATATCCTAACGCATGTCCTCACTACAAGTCCGAATAACTACTCGAATACCGATGGTAGTTAAGGCTTTATAACTAACGATTGATCCCCTCCCTACAAACATAACATTGTGAAACACTACATTATCCATCATGCAGACGACAAGGTAACACGTGCTGTTGTGTGCCGCAGAGGCCAGCAAGCTGGTTATGTCCTATGTGGCGGCGGTGTGCAGCAAAGGGGCAGAGGTGAACCAGGTGAAAGAGCAGCTGCTGCAATCAAACCCTGTGCTGGAGGGTAAGAGTCTGGATAGTTGAGATTTAATGAGGATCCAAACTCGTACTTATCGTGGTGTTTCACTCGGCCGACGAGGGCTTCCTCGGACCATAATACCATATATTATACACAAAGCCTTCCTGTTACATTCAGATGCTCTATCACAATCACAATGACATTGGTATCGTGGAGCTATAGGCAGCTTTTACAATTCGGGGGAAGATCTTGACCAAATTGTAATTACTAAACCAAATTACAACCATCATTTGATCTCATATTAAATACTAGCTAGGCCTTGAGTAATCCGAGCATATCAGAGGAGATTCGGTAACAAGCAGGAGCGAAAGGAGGTGTACGGAATACCACTGATCGAGCAATAACATCAGAGCTATCTGCGCTTTAACGGAGGGGAGAGCGAGTCTTCAAGGTCCATGGTGACGGAATTGTTGACCTTTGTCATTTGTGTGTCATCTACTGTTGCAGCCTTTGGGAATGCGAAGACCATTCGGAACAACAACTCTTCAAGATTTGTGAGTACATCGTCGGTGGGGGGGGGGGGGTGACCACTCGCAGTTTCTGGATGTTTACGTTGAATCGACCCACCATGAGATGCGTCCCACAAGCAAGTGGAATGGAAATTGATTTTTTTGTTTTGTTCGTACATTTTTTTCCATTCTTTTTGCAATCTGTTACTTTATTACGAAAAGCGATTGGAACATCTTCGAGCTACGACGTCACGGATGTGCTCTTCCTTTTCGCTCTCCCTCCTCCATCCACCTCCTCACCCCCTTGCCCAATCTTTTAGCCATGATGTTTTGTTTTTAAGATTCCTGCTGGTATATACATATATATATATATGAAAAATTGCATCCTAGTTTCTTGAAAGCAAGAATATGATTCATAAAGAACTTGAACTTCATGCATGGCCCAGAAATGAAACTTTTGTTACATTTGTGCTGAACCATGTGAACCGTATTTACTTTTGTTCCTGATTCAACCATACATTATGTCCCTGAGTCGTAGGTGGTTTGACTATAACCTGGACAAAAGTTAAATGAGTGTGTCGCTTACTTAGTCCGGGTCCCATTTGAACCAGCCAAGTTGAAGAGTGAAACGGAAGGAAATTTAGGAACAGGAGGCCATTTGGCATTTTATTCTTGTGTCGCATTCTCAGCACAAAAATCCCACCAACTGCAGTTAGTGCTAATCGTACAATGAACCCGCGAACAGACGATCATGGTTGATGCACTCACACTCACTGGAGTGCTCTTTACCTTCGCATTCTGCGAAAGGTTATGTTTTGGTCGGCGTGTATTTATTTATTTATTTATTTATTTATTTATTTATTTGTAATCTTGTGATTCGTATAACTCAAAAAGTATTAAACACAATTGCATAAAATTTGGTGGGATGATTGGTTATTAGCCAGGAAGCATTCGATTAGATTTTGGGATCGTTCGGGTCAAAGGTCAAGGTCAAGGTCACGAAAAGGTCAAAATCGTCTTTTTACGATAACACGGTCAATTTTTATTCAATTTGCATGCAACTAACGCCAAAATGTCCAGAATTCAACGCCTCATCTTGTGATATGCAATATGACACAATGACGCCCATACTCTTGTTACCGGTTAGGGGTCGAAGGTCATGGGGGTCACAACCTTGAAAAATATGCAGTTTTTGTCATAACGCGGACAATTCTTGTCCGCCTTACATGAACCCAGCACCAAAATGTTCAGAATTTAATGCCCAATCTTGTGACACAATGACGTCATAACACATGTCACCGGTTGGGGTAAAACGTCGGGGGGGGGGGATCACGCCCTTGAAAAATATGCGGTTTTCGGCATAACTCAGTCAATTCTTATTCGATTTGCATGAAACCAGCATCAAAATATTCACTATTTTGTCCTCCACGCTCTCATGCCAGGTGCAACTAGAACGGGCACTCGACACAGTGCATACCTTCGCCACGGACACTTTTCTGAGAGTGTGGAGAACAGAATAGTGAACATTTCTTTTTTAGTGATTTTAAAAAGACGGGGGGGGGGGGGACTGAACTTACGAAATGTGCAGAAATTATTGGCACGCGCACTTAATAAGGAATTGTTCTTTGCCCTTTTATTAATTAGGAACTAGCTGATGTCATTCTTTATAATATCAAAAATAGCACAATTAGCTTAATGTGTCTATTTTACATGACATTGTCATGACGTGTTCGGCTGTCGTTGCAATTTAAAACTAGAATTTAAGAATTTAAAAATTTGCATGCAATGCATGCAATTTAAAAAGAAAAGTAGTGGCGGCGAAGGTATGCGCTCTATGAGTGCCCGTTCTAGTTTTGAAAGATATGATGGGGCCTACAATATCCATGACCTGGTTATGGTTAATGGTTAATCATGTTCTTCCTTCTTTGTTTAGGGGAAATACATGGACATTGAATTTGATTTTAAAGGAGACCCCCTTGGCGGAGTTATAACCAATTGTAAGTTGGATCTTTCATCTGAATACTCAAGCCTTACAAGTTGTCACTGGTCATCACTTCTCTTGGAGTCGGTGCTTTTACAATAACGTGACAGCAGGAACCTCTGCAGCACCGTGAGGTTTATCGTCGGGTTGTTTCCGCAGACGTTTTAGAGAAGTCCCGAGTGGTGAACCAGGCCCGAGGAGAACACAATTTCCACATATTCTACCAGCTGCTGGCCGGGGGTTCGAATTCACTGCTAGGTGAGAATCAATACAACTCTTCTGTTCACGAAGGAGAGATCATGGCTTTGGGCGACGCGAGAATGATCGAAAGGTGGTTGTACAGATCAGTGTGGTATACTCCATTGTTTTAACAACTTAAAGGTGTGTTATGGGCACACCGAGAGCAAACACTGAATTCCATGCTGTGTTGGCAGCTGAATTGCAGTTGGACAGAGAACCGTCAGCGTATGCTTTTCTACGCCAGGGCCAGAGCACTCGGGTCGAAAGTGTGGACGACGCCGAGAATTTCCATGTCACACAGGTAGGCCTGTGGTTTTTAAACAAAAAATCATATCACAGTGTGACTCAGAGTGTTTGTGACTGTGACTCACAGTAAGCATACACCTCAATCAATCACAACTGGTGAAGACATAGATAACTGGATTACTGATGGAACTTTGGTGCATGTCATTGAGGGTAATGCTTCTCGAACATCAACCAGTTGTTTAACCTCCATTGAGGAAGTACCTCCATCGTGAAACTCCCAAAGAAGGTGCTTTTCCCCTAATTTTTCCGCAACCTAACGCGTCTGCTCACAGTTTATACAAGATCTCGGCTTATGGAAGAGTGAGGTCACGGAGGATAAACAAGGAGCAGATACTCGAGGTCCCCCCACCTTTTTGGTGGAATGAGGAATAGATCTTTGTAATACGAAAGCTAAATCTTGAACTGTTTTTGAAATATCGCGTACACAAGCCGAGTTACCGAGATGGTCACCATGGCAACATAATTCAGCCAATCACAACCATGATGTAATCAGGTCGAGATAATGTCATGAGGAACGGATATCTGCAATAGGAAAGCTAAATGTTCGATGTTTTTTGAAATATCGCGTACACGAAAGTACACGGACGGATGATCGGTCAGTCGGTTCGACGGAGTTCATTTTAACATCCCCCATCTCCGAACTTGTCGGAGGGGCGGGAGACAAAAAAGGAAATACTGACAGTGGGGGGAGACGGTTGAACAAACGTTAAGGACTAAGAGTTCCAAAAAATGTGTTTTTGAATGGTCAGCCAATTTTTGGAAGAAATTTATTCCAGACAATTACCTTCCATCAAAAATGTTATTTCTTTGTGCCTGCATCCTATCCCTGTTGCATTTTATTTGAACGCTCATGTGTTTGAATGGAACTTCCGTATGGTTTCACTTTGGGCTCCAGAGGGCAATGGAGGTCATTGGATTTTCTGCCACTGAGGTCCGATCTGTGCTGGAACTAGTCGCCATGGTGTTGAACTTGGGGAACTTCACCTTCAGAGACGTGTCTCGTACCAATGGCATGGACGAGTGCCGCCTTACCTCAACCAAGGGTATGCTAGGATACAGGGCAGATCGAGAGTTTCCCAAATGGCTCAAATTATGTTGCTAGTTTAGTGTCAGTTAAGCTTGTCGTGCATTAACACAGTGAATGAAACATCAGACTTTCCATTGCATTATCCATTGGCAGAGCTACGTGAGGTGTGCAGCCTTCTTGGCCTTATGGAGGATGTGCTTGAGAAGGCTCTTACATCTCGCACGGTGGAAGCCAAAATGGAGAAGGTTTGCACAACGTTGCATGTCGCTCAGGTATGTTCTGGAATATTAAACGAATGTACTGCATTTTCATGTATATATGAATATATATATATATATATATATATATGTATATATACATACACAGACATATACAAGTTAGTCAGCTGAAAGAGATTGGGTTATTTGACTTCACTAAAGAATCAAGAAAATTGTTGTTTAAAGCTGGAGCAAAAATGAACTTGGGAGTGCAACACAGCAATGATGGGCCAAATGGTCTCATTTCCTTGTTTAAGATCCACAGGATCGGGCAACCACTCTTTGCACTCAGTGTCATTATACACACACACACTGTAAATCCTTTGTATATTATTTTCCATTCTGCGTAAGGAATATAAATATTTAAATGCAATCATTTTGATTCAATACAGACCATCCAAGCTCACACAACAATGTTGTTAAAACATCATAAAAAAAAACATGATGCCAAATCCTGGGAAGACATTATTACCTCCATCACCGAAGTTGGGTGGAGGTTATGTTTTCACCACTGTCTATTTGTTTGTCTGTCTGTCTGTCTGTCTGTGAACATTTTATCTTAAAATTGTCGATGGATTTGGACGAAACTCGGCGGAGAGGTTGGGTGTGTGACAAGGACGAAATGATTAGATTTTGGTGACGATTCGGATCCCGATACTGGAATTTTTAAAAGTGATTCTTCACCCTTGAAATCGGGCCAAAAACGATATGTCGCTTGATATCCCAAAAAGTTATTGACAGATTCGGACAAAAGTTGGTGGACATGTCGGGTGTGTGACGAGGACGAATCGATTATATCTTTGCGAAGATCCGAATCCACATACGAGAATTTTTAAAATTTTCAAGTGAGCCTTCGCCGTTGAGATGTGAGGCCAAAAAAAAACGATATATAGCATGATATTTCTAAAGGTTGTGGACGAGTTGTGATAAAACGATGTGGACGAGTTGGTTAAGTGACAAGAACAAGCCGATTTAATTATGGTTCAGGTCCGGATCCAGATCCGGCCTATCAGTGGGACGCAAAACCGAAACTGTTTAGCCTGATGAAGGTACGCGCTCCACCTAGTGCCGTTATAGGTTTGTAAGGTTTTTAAAACATCACTGAAACATTATTGACTAACATTAGCTTTATAACTTCTTTTTTTAAACGTTTTATGATATTTCAAATTAACTTCATAAATGTGGAAAATTTTCAAAAATGTTGTAAGTGTGTATTGTTTTCTTGAAATGTGTTAGTGATGTTTAAAAAAAAAAAAACCTTACAAAATGATGTTTTCATAAAATTTGGCGCCAACCTTTTTCAAGAGAGACACCCGATACACGACGCTCGATCACCCAAAGCGTCGTTATTTCATGTTTTACCTCAATTTGATGAAGAATTTAAAGTTTTTATTTGCGACGTTGACCTTCCGCATGTGAAAATAATGTGTTACAGTAATTGTCAGGGAAATCGGCCAATGGGGTTGGAAACATATACAGGGGTTGGCCCAAGGTGGGCTGGAAACCAATAATAATAAAAACCACAGAGTTGGTGTCAAAGCCACTCATGCTCGCCTGGTTATACATTTATCGTTTTTAAAAGACTAGTCTAATAATATTTTTCATAAAGTATTGCAGTGAAGTCTGATCCAAATAATTTTAAAGCAATATATGTATTTGTATATTGTAATCAGTCAAAAATAGTGTGGTAGATAAAAACATTAGAAAGGAAATAACTTGCACTAAAAACTTTAACATTTTCACACTCACGCTGACGCCGGGAGTATCGCTATAGCTCTCTGTTCTTCGAACAGGCGAGCTAATAAGTAATAGTATTTATATTGCACCTTTTACATATGGAACAAACAAACAAACAAACAAACAAACACAACACTCATTTAGTGCATGTATACAGGGTGTCCGAAAATGAATATACCAAAAAGAACATTGAATAGTTTTATTGTTATTCGAGACACTGACATAAATTTGATTGAGTTTATGCATTGGACTTGTAAGTTTTAGTTTATTGTGAATATTTGAAGGACGAATGCTGTTATGGAGGCATTTCCCAACAGCCCTACAAAGTCAATTAGGAGAGCATCACTTGAGTTAAACGTTCTGAAAAGCTCTGTTCATGATATCCTTCAATAAATAATTGAGGTTTAAATGTTGCAAATGGCATTTAAATGCAAACGGTTCATAAACTTTGAGAAGAGGATTACGAAACGAGAGTAAATAAATGCTCGTCAATGGTTGATTGAACGGAGAGAATCGGTCGAACATTTTTTTTTTTAATCAAACCTCATTTTTAGTGATGAGGCGACATATCGTCGATCAGGCAAAGTTAATCATCACAATTGTAGGATATGGGGAGAAGAAAATCCACGTGAATTGTATGAACATGAAAGGGATTCGCCTCAAGTGGACTTCAAGTGGGCCATGTCACGTTCTCGCATCTATAGACCCTGTTTCGTTGATGAACGCACCATCACCAGCATTTCGTACCCGAACATGCTACGAGAGTTCTTTATTCCACAACGCCAAGAAAATCCGAACTTGTTACAAAGAGCTATCTTTCAGCAGGATGGAGCACCACCTCACTTTGCTCAAATTGTTGAAGTGTTTTTAAATCAAGCTTTGCCAGACTATTGGATTGGACGAGGAAGACCTATGAAATGGCCCGCTTGTTCACCCGACTTAACACCTTCAGATTCTTATCTCCAGGTTCAACAAAAAAAAAGGTAAATTCTGCACTCGCAAACCAAGGTACCTTGAAGAACTTAAACGTCATATTGTTGATGCTGTCATCCATCCCTACTGCAGTATTTTTTCTCAAAATTTGAACGCCTCATTAGATTGATCATGATGGACGACATGTCGAGGTTTATTCATAATTCGAGAATATCTGAACAATACCATTAAAAAAAAAAAACTAGAAGAGCACTCGGTAGAGCACATGAGCTATGCGCTCGATCAATGCCTGATCCATGTGAACATATCAGGCCCAATAGATTTTTTTTTTTAATGCTAAAAATTGTTTTTGGCCCTCTCTCTCAACGGTGAAGAATCACTTTAAAAATGAAATAATTCTCGTATGCAGATCCGGATTCAGAGCTTCACCAAAATCAGTTACTTTGAGGCTATAGTTACTTACTTTAAGTTACTATAGTTACCATAGTTATTTTACTTTAAGGACTTCTGCACCGTTTGTGTTGAAGTAGATTCCAAGCACTTTTTGAACTGTCTTAGGGACAGGTGGAAGGATTATGAGTCACAATCCTGCCTTTAAACTCCTCCCCATATCTATTCATCCAATGAACTTAAACTCCACAACCCCTCTCATTTGATGGATTTATCACATAAATCGGTGGAATGTTGTGGAATCTGATGGGATCGTGATTTCCTCAACCACCCGAAACGTAGAGATCTCCAGCTTGTTGAGATTAGCGTCCATCGAAAAATACATCACCAAACACCCATTCATTTCCCACTTCTCACAAATATAAAAACACATGGAAAATTATTTTCATTCAATGAGTGTTTCTGCAATTTTCACAGAAAACACATCCCCCCCCCCCCACTCCCCAGCTCACACTTCATATTACATAATGCAAAAAATTATACATACATACAAATATATGAGAGTTTATTTCAAGATTGTCCGTTTGGACCATTTTTTTTCTGCAGGCACATTATGCCCGAGACGCACTGTGTAAGAACCTGTACAGTCGCCTCTTCACCTGGCTTGTCGGTCGAATCAATGAGAGTATCAAGGTGGGCAGGACGAGCGAGATTGGATCGTACTCCAACCCTGCGGTGCATTTTACGCCTTGTCGCGGATCATTTACATTGTTCGCTTGGCTCAGACGTTTGTTCTTGGTTCTTTGGTCGGTTTTCAGGTGAAATCCAAGCTGAGAAAGAAGGTCATGGGAGTTTTGGACATCTATGGCTTCGAAATATTTGAGGTAAGTCAGGGGACTCCACGGGGCAGCACCAGGGACCGGTCCGCATGTTTGTGTGATCCTTGTGGAGTTATCGTCTTCATCGGCGCATAAGACATTCGTATACAAAGGTAAAATTTAAAAATAAACACAATGCCATCGCTTCTTATATTACCAAACGGCAACAGCCTCAAAGAGGAAGTGTACAAGCTCGCATTTCAAGCATGAGTCTTAGGCAGGTGTTTCTGCGAGACAGTGGCAAAGGTATGTACAAGTATTAAAAAAAAAAAATTCTGTGCGCAATCCTCGTCTTACATTGAATTTAATACGTCATCATAATATAATGGGCGTAGCCTGGAACTTCGAACATACTTTTCTCCGAACATATTCTGTTCATACTTCTGAAATCTTCACATTATGTGTTCCACATATTTACGCAGGTGATAGCGGATTCAAAAAATGGAATATAGATAGAATTCTCAAAAGAGGCAATCGACGACGTCACAATCAGCAGCTTTTGGTGGCAAACCGACGGCCGGGTCCCGGACGACGTGCTTTACTTAACTAAGTCCATGAGTTCAGGACGTTTGTTCAAATCGGCATTTACGACTTTTATCCTGCCATGTTGTTAATCTGTTGATGGAGGTAATATAGAAACGATGAATATGTCAAATTGTTCGTATAACTCATCCGGCACTGTGTGTCAAGACCAACAATCTCAAGTGACCGGTCTCAAAGGCTACCATGGGCACCCAGACACGCCACCAATATGAACTGAGTGTTGAATGCGGCACAAAACATCCAAAGAAACTACCGTAACCGAGTATCGTGATCCGTCCTGTCCCCATACCCGTCGTAGACATCCATAAACATCCCACAGTACCCTTTTGAAGACGTTTGCTAATTCCCCCTTGTTAATTTTTCACCCCCGTCAGCGGCAGTCTCTCTCATCTGGAGCCACCTCAAGCCTTTAGCTCGAGAGCTCAGTGAAGTTCTTGCGTGAAAACGAACGAAAGAATTATTGGAAAAAAGAAACAAAAGAAAAAAAAAGCTTTCCTTTTAAAATCGGTTTCTTTCAAGTGCTGTTTATATCGGGACGTGCGCTGTGCCTCCACGCCTGGCGTTAGGCCAAAGCATGTTGTGATGCATGCAAGATCTTACATGTTCGTCGGGGTCACCGCCCTCCCATGCAGGATTGTGAATTGCCAGGAACCTTTACTAACGACGCACAAGGTTATTAAACCAACAAGCATCAGTCACCGCGCACGCGGCGGGCCGGGTCTTAAGGAAACTTTCGCAATGACGGATGGCCGTGCGGGACTGAGTTTAGGGAGTGCGTGCATACGTGCACGATGGCTAAAAAACAAACTTGCAATAAACCGAGGCTTCAGCTTCTTGGGGAGGAAATGCCACAAGGAATGGAATTTCCTTCCAAGGATGAGGGAGATGAGCTGGACAGTTCCGTAAGATAAGACGTTCAGACTGGTAAATGCTAAATTGGGAAGACTCACCGATGAATGACAGCGACGATGATGAAAGCAACATGGTATAATTGTCAGCTCGTTGCTTTGTAACCTCAGCTCGTTGCTTGCTCTCCATTGACGCGTGTTTGACTTGACCAGGCCCGATGACTTCCAGATGACGCGGACTTAAGAGGGTCGACCTTTGGGGCACGCCGACGAGGCAGCGTACCGTTCGGGATTCGCACTAAACGAGCTGCACTCGGAGCTGGGAAATGGATGAATTTAACCGAGTGTGTCGGGTGATCGGTAGAGGAAGGTGGAGCAAGACGTTCCCTTGCTTGTATACACCCTACTCGGTCCGTTTGTTCAGGTTTGAGAAGATCTTACCCCTTCCGTCCTGCCAGAACCCTCTTGCCCCACGTTACTCCGGCCTCAGCAGTTTACATATGTTGGTTGCAAAGTATGTTTTTTCACGTAAACTTGTGACGAATGAGTTTTGCCCTGTAAAATAACACAGTCGGCTTCAGTTCCATAAACAAATGACAGGATATCATCAGAATTTTACGGGCAAAATTTTTTTACAAACTGCTCCGCCGCAAACTTCATTCGTTTGTGCAACTCTTAAGTATCTCCAAGTTGTTCTCCTCGATGAGCTGCTATTGTCGGACGGTGGAGCCTCCACATGGGTGCCGTCGACTGCGCACGTTCCCGGCCACGTGTGCGCGGTGCATCATGCGGTGCATGTTTCCAGCCGTCTCCATGACCCGTGGGAGTTTCGACAAACGACCGTTCTCAAACCCACTCAAAAATACTGCGTTGCATCGTGACGTTGACAAAAGGCAGTCCCCTCGGTACGGATAAATATCCTTTTTTTGTGCGTTTTCCTCCACATTGTCCTACTAACGACACGACCTCGTGCCTTTCAGCACACAGAAACAGCTTGTGACGGCAATCGATGCAATTTTGACCGTCTCATGTCTCAAACGTGCCTTCGATGTCTTCGTCGCGTCTCGTAAGAATTTGCTCGGTCACAGGTTGGTTTTAATTGTGCACCGTTCACACGGATGCAACTCAATGTGGGATAACCCGGGAGCACTTTTCTCGCCGGCACTCGATCGCCGGTCGAATCGGATCAGACGACAAACTGCTGTTACGATGCACTGCGAGAGAGGTGGTGCTGCATTGCGGATCACGCCATCTTTCAGAAAGAACGTGAAGCCGGCCGTCTCATGGGCAATCATTGGGAAAATCAAAATTCCCGTGACTTATTTTATAAAAGAGCATTGGGTGATCAAGTGCATGTTCGGTCGACGTTTAAAGCCCATCAAACAATTTCACACATGTTCTCTCCAACATACGACAGGAAGACCTCTTGTTTCAAACAGACGGGAATGAACATCAAGCCATAACCGTAGTGGTCGGGTCATCTGGTTCACGTATCACAGGATTCCTAAAGCTCGGTGTTCTGCGGTTAGCTGACGGACGGTACGGTACTCGATTGTTTTTTTTGTGTGATCGAAGGAAGCATTTCCAAGACGTTCTTGAAGATACACCGACTCTTTTTAGTATCGACCGATACACACCTGGAGGTCTGTCTATAACCAGAGACAGACCATGCTCACCTGCGATGTCTGTGGCCATCAATAAGAATCCAACATTGAACTTTACTCACACAAAATAACACATGGCAAGAACTGAATCTTAGCCCCATCAATTACGATGAGGCAGGGATGAGAAGCTCCACCACTGCACACGTCGAGTTAAAATTAGGCTGCAATGATTACGGGAAGTTGGGTAGTTTCGCTCATGTCGCCGGTTTAAGTATTTATTAGTCGGATGAAGCACCGGCGTAATGGGTCAAGCCATCCTCTTACACGGGTATTGAGACTCCTGGAAGAACAGAATAATATATCCAAGTCCAACGAGGGCAAAGGGTCAATAAACACAAAACGAGGCGAAGAGCAAACAATAGGACAATAACCTACAGATGCACAAAATTGGATCTCACTACAAATGGATCTCGTGTGTAAGTTTGCCTCTTCGTCGTTAAAAATCTTTTCAATGCCGTAAATAGATTAACTAATTAAATTAGCCATTTGGTAACTGCATAGTGGAAATTGGTGAGGACATCTGTTTACCCTCTGGAGTACTGGGGAATCTTTTAAGCAGCTGGGCCCAATTCTAGTAGCGTGTAGTAAAGTGAGGCAAGATGCCCCTGGCAGGAAAGATGTGCTGAGACACCCCCGTACTCGACTCCCTCACTCTTTATACACATCCTCTTTGGTCCTTTTGTTACCTCCGCCACCAAAGGTGAAGGTGGAAATGTTTTCAGCCCTCTCTTTTGGGTAGTCGATCCAGTCGAAAAAAAAAAAAAAATTAATTTTTGAAATTTGTTCTTCCCTTATTATCAGTTTGTCCGTCGATATGTCTGTCTGTCTGTCTGTCTGTCTGTCTGTATGTCTTCGGTCCAGTGCTCCGTTAATACAATGGCGATTTCGATGAAACTTGGTTGGTAGGTTCATACCATGACCTAATTGTGTGCAAATGAGAGCCGTTGCTATGGACACCACCGTTGCCCAGCAACCGGACTTTGAAATTTTTTTAAAATCATAAAAAATTTATTTTTTCGAAAATCAAAAATCGGGCCATGAGCGACTGTGGGCAGTCAGTACATTCAGCCATATTGTCAAAAATTTCCAGCCGGATCCTATGAAAACTGTCGGAGAAGATAGACTTTGAATGAACCCTGGTCGAAAGGAATAAAAAAACGAAGTTTGTTATATCTCAGAGACTCTGAGTCAGATATACATGGAACTGGTATGGTAGGTTCATGGTATGTCCTAGTTATGTGTGAGAAAGAACCGTTGCTATGGACACCTCCGTTGCCTAGCAACGGCCGATAAACCTCTAAATGTGGGGGTATTTTAACGAAAAAACAATCTTCAGCATTAACCCTTGAAGCTAGAATCATGAATTTTCTTGTGCTTAATCATCAGGTCATTCCCCATCGAATGGGCCCATCTCGTCAGGTTCTATTTGGTAGGCGACTACCCATGTCCGCCTACCGGCTTGTTTGTTTGTTTGTTTGTTTGTTTGTCTGTTTGCAGGATATCTCAAAAAGTTGTGGACGGATCCTGATGAAATTTTGTGGACGGGTTCGGTGTGTGACGAGGATGAACTGATTCGATTTTTGGTGAAGATCCGAATCCGGATCCAACTACTAGAGTTTTTAAAAGTGATTTTTAGCAGCGTCTCGCGTAGCGAACGCTGCTCAGAGAGAGCTCGGCATTGTTCTTCTTCTTCTTGTTCTTCTTGTTCTTCTTCTTGTGAAGACAAAACCTTAATCTCTAGGACTCGGCTCTTGTATATACAAGATCCGGATCTCCTTAAATACTGAGCACATGTACACATCCTCACATTGACGGTGCCTTTTGAGAGCGTCTATCATGAACTTTTAAATATATTCGGACATTTGCTTTAAAGTTTCGAAAAGTTCACGTTACTATTGAAAGATTATTCCATTTATCGTGTTGTAATTTCGTAAATACATTATTTATTTCGTAAATGCACGATATATCGTAAATACGTAAATACATTATGACGCGTTTCGCTATTGGCTTAACCAAGGCACGTGACGAAATATCGGAAGTTGTTGTTTTTTATTTTTTATTTTTAGCCGACAAAATCTTTCGGACGTTGCTCGTGGACACATTTGTCCTTGTTCACCATTGAGAGACGGGGCGAAACCGATATATAGCACGATATCTCAAAAAGCAGTGCATGGTTTCGGGCGAAACTTGGTAGTAGGCACGTTGGGTGTGTGACAAAGAAGAAGTGATTCAGTTTTGGTGAAGATCCGAATCCGGATCCGAGTACTAGAATTTTTAAAGTGATTCTTCACTATTGAGAGATAGGGCTGAACTGATATATAGCACGAAATCTCAAAAAATTGCAGACGGATTCGGACGAAACTTGGTGGACAAGTTGGTTGTGTGACAAAGAAGGATTGGTTCGATTTTGGTGAAGATCTGAATCCAGATCCGGATCTGGATTCGAGAATTATTTAATTTTCTCAAGTGATTCTTCACCATTGAGAGATAGGGCCAAAAACGATTTCGGATTGTATAGCATGATATTTCAAAAATGTATTGGGCCAAATATGTTCTCGTGGATCAGGCATTACGTGGTGTTGGCATGTGCTCTACCGAGTGCCCTTCTAGTTCAGCATATTTTCATTTGATATCTCATGCTTTACCATCATCCAGAAAGCCCTCTGGCGAGGACGTTCAGGATACTGAAGTTATAACCAAGACCAGTAAAAAAATTAACCCAATTTATCTTGACATTGTTACATCAGGATAATATTTCCTCCGTTACCCGCGTCCGAGTTTTCCACCGTCGTGTTGTTGATGCCGAGCGCATTTGGCCGTTCGGATGATGGATGGCTTTTGCTCCCTTGCGCGTCCTTTCAGGAAAACAGTTTTGAGCAGTTCATCATTAATTACTGCAACGAAAAGCTTCAGCAGGTGTTCATCCAGTTGACATTAAAGGAAGAACAGGAGGAATATGTGCGGGAGGTGAGTCTTTCATCCTGTAAAGGAGGAACGTGGGAGCGATATCACATGAGCCATTGCTCTGTTTAATAATGATGTGAGAGTAAATTCAATGGGCAGTCATCGTCAAAATAAGCATGTCGTATCATTGGGTATTCCCATAGGCTGTCAAATGGATCCACATTGATTACTTCAACAACACCGTCATTTGCGAGCTGATTGAGAACGTAAGTCTTCTGCCACTGTTATCTCACCAATCATGACGGATATTTGCACCGGAAGTGCAATGGCAGCAGCTGTGATAACAATGCACTGTGCATCATGTGATGGAGGTTCTACCCATTGGGTACCGAATGAATATTTAGTCATCCCAGATGTGTGAAGTTTCTTTCATCCTCCAGGTATACAGCACGGGGTTTCCAGAGGTAAAAGGGATCTAATAATTCCGAGCAATAGATAAGAAGGCACTTTGTGAAAACCTTCATCATGGGTAATCGGATCTGGCTGCACCCGAATTCCTGACGCACTGCTATATGAAGTGCGCCGCCGTGGAAACCTGATCGTTCTCGTGTCTCACAATCATTGCCACCAATTTTAATTCCGTTGTGCCGCTCGTTTACTGAATTTAACATTCACTGAGTCATGGAGAATCATTTTGGTTTTATAGAAATTGAGATTCATTGTCCTTTAGCCAACAGTTACCCTTCTAACAATTGCCTTCGATATCGGATGATATCTGATATTGATTCCGCAAGATTCCCATCGGATTTAATGAGAATTCCTTGTAAGGGCAAGAACAGTTACACTACACCATGGGATTAAAGTTTCTACCATGGCGGGCAATGTCACGTGACACAGCCCCAGACCGGAATTCTGGCCATGCTGGATGAGGAATGCCTGAGGCCTGGAGCCGTTTCCGACACCACTTTCCTGGAGAAGCTGAACGCCGTCTGTTCGGGCCACCCTCACTTTGAGAGCCGCATGGGACGGGATGCTCGGTTCCTCAACGACACCAGCTTGCCGCGTGACAGCTTTCGAATCCAACATTATGCTGGGAGGGTAAGCGCAACAACTTGTTATTTGAGCATGCAAAGGTGAAATAATAACTTTTATCACCGTTGATACTCAATTCCATCTATTGTCTCCAGGTGACATACCGTGTGGAGGGATTTATGGATAAAAACAACAACCTTCTGTACCGGGACATCACTCAGGCCATGTGGGCAGCGAGCCACCCTCTGGTACACTCGATCTTCCCAGAGGGGTGCCCCCAGAGGGTTTCATTCAAAAGACCACCTACAGCTGCCTCGCAGCTCAAGACTTCTGTGGCTTGGCTCATGCGAAACCTCCTGGCAAAAAACCCAAACTACATCAGGTAAGATCAGCCAAGGTCTTTGCAATTATTGAACAAATCTCAAGATGCTGCAGTTGTCATTGAACGAATCTCAGGTGCCGCACCATCCCACTGAAGCCACATGCTCTCGGTTCTCATTGTGTCCAGGTGCATCAAACCCAATGACAAACAGGCCAAGGAGGTTTTCCAAGAGCAGCTGGTTCTTCACCAGGTGCGTTACCTCGGTCTGTTGGAGAACGTGCGAGTGCGCCGTGCTGGCTTTGCCTTCCGCCAGCAATACGGGCCCTGCCTGCAGCGCTACAAGATGCTCTGTCCCCTCACATGGCCACACTGGGAGGGAGAACCAAGGTAAGAAGCTTCTCCCAGCCAGACGCGATGCAGTTACTCGGTTTCTGGCACATTCAAACCAAAGCTAAGCTTATTTGCAATTTTTTTTCTCAACTTCATCATGTCCGTTGAATGAAGAGCGAGTCTTGCTGGTGAAGGTTAACGTCGATCTGGGTCAGTGGACAACGGTTGAAATCAACAGGACATTGATCGTGGTAAGCTAACTGCCGTGGGAAGCAAGGAAAAGCTGAAGTTTCGGGCGTTATTGATGAAGGGTTAGCGCCCGAATACGAGCTTCTCCTAGCCTCTTGCTGCGGTTAGCAGGCCTCGATCAACGTCCTGTCAATTTAACCCATTAATCATATGTTGTCCTTACAGAACTGCTGTTTCTGTTCATAGGGCTGGTGTGGCGGTTTTACTCGAGGAGTTCGGTATCTCGAAAGAAGAGTACGCCTTTGGAGTCAGCAAGATTTTCATCAAGAACCCTCGCACTGTAAGTGTCATTCGTTGAACTTTATCCAGAATAAGATCTCGGTCATGTGGGACCACCTCCTCTTCTCTCATGTGGCCATTTCCGAAGCTGCTTCCGTTTATTGCCATCGAGGGAAAGCAGAGCTCGATTTATTAAGGAAGGAACTGGTTACTACTACTCGACTCGGCGGACGCATCCGAGATCATCTTGTCGATGGCTATAGTGGATCTGTGGGCGCCGCTCCAACAGCCACCCATTGATATCGAGGTGTGGTCCCCTTGCCTTTACTCATCCAGGAGTCACCGACAAGGCAGTAGCTGATACCCTTAGGTCAAGAGACCTAACCTTGGCGGTGAGGTGGTCAGGACCCACGGGGTGGTTGATTTGGACGAGTCTTGTATCTGGATCTGGCACAAGTTGATGTTTATTGACTTTCAATGTTCCCAGCTATAAATTGATTCATCGATTTTGTGTGTGCCGTCCCTTGGACGGATGTTAAACTGGGCGTCCTGTCTGCCAGCGTTTGTTGGTGGACGTTAAAGATCCCTCAGTGGTCCTTCGTGAAAAGTAGGCGAGTTATCGCCGGGACCTTGGAACAAATTCCAAATGCCTGCTCTAACCTACGTGGGGGCACTGCATCAGCGGCGCATTCACACCCTAAGTAAGTGATGCCAGCCACAGCCATATGCTGCATATGAAAGAAGACTTCAATGCCACGTGCTGCCTCGTGGCTTCGTACACTCAGACAGCCTCTCTGTGCCATCGTTGCAGCTTTTCTACCTGGAGCAGTCACGGAAACAGCGTATGCACGAGCTGGCAACCCTCATCCAAAAGACCTACCGTGGATGGGCACTGAAGCAGCATTTCCAGTGCATGCGCCGCAGCCAAGTCGTCATCGCTCGATTCTTCAAGGGATACTACGTGAGTACCGAGTATTTCCAACCTCACACACCAGGGAGCTTCAAGACAGGTACTGACCTTGACTTAAAGGTACTATCACTGACTTTTTTTTTCACTATAGCCTCAGTGAAGCTTTGCATACATCACACAAAAGAAAAGGATACAGACAAATCACTGGAGTGCATGAGGATTTGAACCTGGGGTCTTGGTATCTTGAGATATTTGATCATATGCCAACATTAAACAGGTTTTTTGTTGTTGTTGTTGTTGTTTCGGACTGGACTTGTGTCCAAAGTGCTCAGGCCTTTTGAGTAGTAATCATGTTCTTCTTAAATAATACTGATTGTTTGAGTTTTCGAGGAAGTGCTGACGATGCTTGATTGCAGGACCGCATTGCGCTGCGCAACATTACACCCAACCAGAAACTGCGGTATAACGATAGTACGGTGTAAACGCAGCGTGGTATGTTATTGAGGGGAGTGCATCCGTGCGCTACCATGTGGTATAATTCATGTTCCAGTTCGTTTTGGTGCAGCACAGCACTCTGATTAAACTGTGATTGATTAACGCATGAGTGCAACTCATAATAATCAGCATGATGGAAGTTTCTTTAACAATACATATCGCCAGTGATGAAGAATCCTTTTCAATTTATTGTGCTTAACTGCCCCGGCGGGCATGGGCAGGGGAAGGGAAGGAGGGCTTGAAGGATTTTGTGGGAAAATTTGCTTCTTGGCATTAAAATAGCTCGTTGGGTGATTCATCGAACGACACAATGGGGGGGAAAAAAAGGGGGCCTGGTACGTATCTTGGAGTGTTTGTTTTGGATTATTTTCATCGTTGATCGAACCTGTCACTTATTCACTGTTTTGGTGGCGGTGCGTTCCAGGGTACACGTCTGGCATTTCAAAGTAAACCACAAAATTCCAACCAGGTTACGTCCCCGAGGGTTTGTAGCTTGGTTTCCTGTTCCACGTGGCAATGGCCAGTTGAATGTGCCATCGTATGCTTCAGTAAAATGGACTTGGTAATTCCACCAGAAATATTGTACGTCGACGGTCTAACTGCAGTCCAGGTACAGATATGTTCATATCTCTGATAATAATTATTGTTCACATGAAGGGATGATCACTCAGTGGACATCATTCAGAGTGTGCTAATCATTAATGTGACAAACACTATATTTTTTTTTTTCGCAAATAGAAGGTCATTGTGCGCCGGTGTACTTGTCGGAGTTTTAATTCCACTCTTTGTTGTACATGAGATCGCAAAGCACTATAAACACATGCGTTTCAAACAAACTGTCCCACTGTCACCCTCACAGCGGCGCAAGCAGTATCAAGAGACACGGGCGGCCATCTTGCTGTTACAGAGCTGCATGCGTGGATGGAAGGTGTGCCATGGCGTAATCTTTTGGACCACACACATTATTGTCTTCAACATTCTGTGTGTGTGTGTGTGTGTGTCTTTTTTTGTGTGTATCAAGATGAGACCCCATTACAAGCCCGGTGTTGGCTTAGTAGTTATGGTGGCTGGCTTGGGAACTTAGGGTCCTGAGTTTGAGCCCTGTTGGCTGCTGAATTAACACCAGGTGGGGTTGACTCAGCCTGTCATCCCTCTGAGGTCGGCGAAATGAGTACCAGTGTACTGGTAAAGGGGCACAGCATCAGCAGCATCGACGCGCCCCAACAAAATGATAGCTACCCGGCAGCCAAGGTGCCATACGCAAGAAGAAGACCCCATTACTGTTGTAGGTACCAGGAAGCAAATGCCACCTGATCCATTGATTATTATGCATCCTGACCAACAGCTGTAGGGGGCTGTAGCTCCGCTAAGCTCAGAGCTTGTGCAACTGTTTAGCCAGAAAAGCTTTTTCAAAAAAAAAAAAAAAATGCAGTATGTCACTCGCAGCTCGTATAATAACAGTGATAGAGTTAAATATGCTTTCTTAAAATATTGTTTTTTCAATGCAATCAAAACGTGTTCTTTGGTAAACCAAACAAAGGTGGATCTCTGATTATTATCATTGGAATAAACATCACTTTCGGGATAATGAAATGTGAATACAGTACTGGATACCTCTGCCTCACTTATGGTGAGATCGAAATATTTTCAAGAATTGATAATGACAACAACTGATTGTAGTTACAATGAAACGAATCAAATACAGCTTCGGTGAATTTCTCACTTATTTATGTGGAGGTAGCCAGGTCATGTCTCCGATTGGCTGTGAACCCCCCCCCCCCCCCGTGTGATCGAACTATCAATTCATCAGTTGCTAATTATTTAGCACTTTTTACACAACGTCAAAGCTCATGGAAGAGCTCGAACATGGAACGGATCAGAATGCAACAGAACAAAAGGAATAGTAGAAAGAGAGGGGGGGCGGGGGGGATAAACATCAGGACTGATGGACAAAATAGAGATGAGGGGTAGGGGAGGAAGCATGGGGTGGACAAGATGGAGGCAGAAGCAAACTCTCAGGAAGAAAAAACTGGAAATTGGGAAAGAGGTGGGCTTAGGGAGGAGGGGAGGGGTTACAGGGGTAGAAACTATCATGGTTTTGGATGGGGATCATCTTAGATTAGGTGGTGCAGAGCTGTCTTGAACACCTGGAAGGAAGAATGAGATTGAAGAGAGTGGGGAAGTTGGTTCCATAGGTGGGAAGAAAAGGAACAAATGAGTGAAGGTGAGCAGTGAACCTGGGTTTTGGGTGTTTAACAAGAAGAGGGTGACTGGCAGACCATGTGCTCGCTGCAGAAACCTGGGGGGGGGGGGACAGGGACGAGAGGGCAGAGGGTACAAGACCAAAAAGGAGACGGCATGCAGAGACGCCACCAACCTGTCTGAGATGTGAAAGTAACACAACAAAACACGTACGGCTTCGTCCCGGGAGATCCCAATGATGTTGAGGGCCTTGCTTTCCACGGCATCAAGAAGGGCAAGGCGTGAGGCAAGGGTGCCAACCTGAAGGGGGGGACAGTCCTCCACCAAGCTGCGAATGATGGCCTTGCCGGTTATCAAATGTTCAGAGTGGACAAGAAAAGGCCTTGCATGATGAAGGATGCCCAGTCGGCAGCCGGCTTTGGAGGTCATCGTGGAGACGTGGTCTGCCAAAGATAGATCACGACTGAGGGTGATGCCCAAACGTTTGAGTGACTTTCGTCTCCAAGTGTGTTTTGTTAGGACGTCGGTGTGAGGGTTTGCCAGATGATCCTTTTGGAGAGACAGGGTGAGTGTGTGGGGTTTGTTGGGGATGAAAGACATGTTTCAAGTGTTGGACCAGCTACTGATTAAAATCAAGATCTGGAGAGAGGTGAGAGGATGCTGCCTGACTGAAGGATGAGAAATGACACGGCAGAGGGTGGAATCATCAGCAAAGAGATAGGTAGGCTTTTCCAGGAAATCAGAAAAATAATTGATGAAAATGTGGAACAAGACTAGGCCCAAGTTACTGTCTTGAGGCACTCCAGCAGAGAGAGAGAGAGAGAGAGAGAGAGAGAGAGAGAGAGAGAGAGAGAGAGAGAGAGAGAGAGAGAGAGAGAGAGAGAGAGAGAGAGAGAGAGAGAGAGAGAGAGAGAGAGAGAGAGAGAGAGATATATATATATATATATATATATATATATATATATATATATATATATATATATATATATATATATATATATATATATATATATCCCGTTGAGAGCAACTGAATATGGGAGTGGAAGAAGTCAGTGAGCTATGAGAGGAGGTGACCCAGGATCCCGTAAGCAGAGAGAATGGAGATCAAGACATGGTGCCAGACTATATCAAATACTTGAGATATGTCCAGGGAGACAGCCCGACACTCTTGTCTGAGATTGAGTGCTTCCATCCATTGTTGGGAGATTACAAGGAGCATATCCAGAGTAGAATGACCAGGTTTGAAACCAAACTGATGATCTGATATCAGTCCGTTGGAGAAAAGTAAAGATTTGATGTCGACTGCAACGATAGATTCCATGACGTTGCTTATGTTTGGGATCAAGGAAGTCAGCTCAGAGTTAAGAGGATCCATTTTTGCATCATGTTTGTGGATTGCATTGATGTTGACAAGTTACAGGCAGAGGGAAACTGACCCAGAGATCATGATCAGGTGAGCAGAGCAGAAATAGGACGAGGAAGAGCAGCAGAGCAGGTTTTTAGGAAACGTGCACTGATGCCGTCTGGACCTGTCACAGAATCGGCATGGAGGTTTGCCAGAAACTTCTCCAACTTCTTAAGTATCCAGGAGCAGTTGGGTGATTTGAGTGATGTGATGAAATTTACGAGTTTGAACTCGAGCATGGCTGTCATATTCTGATCATCATCATCATCATCATCATCATCATCATCATCATCATCATCATCAAATAAATGACCAAATACAGCATTGGAGTATCAGGAGGAACTGAAATAGACAACGATGGAGTCATCAGGCATCAGGAGGAACCGAGATAGGAGTCTGGTTTCGGCTGCTACTCCTCGAACCTCAAACTCATGCAGGTGCAGCCAGGTGAACCTTACAAAAACTATTTGCAAGATTCACCCCTCCATAGACATAGAAAAAGAAAGAAAGGAGGAGAGATGGAGGACAATAAGAAACCACACACATTAGCAGAAAGTACGTACACACACACACACACACACACACACACACACACACACACACACACACACACACACACACACACACACACACACACACACACACACACACACACACACACACACACACACACACACACACTTCAACCCCTCTATTTTCATCAGAAATACGTTACTGTTTCTCACCTTGTACAACCACAAAAAGTACACAGGAATCCACCGGCACACAAATCGATACACAGGCTCTCTACTTCTAATGAAGTTCCCATTTCGGTAAACACTAACGATGAATGAGTTGGAAGGGCTTTTGAGTGAATCGGCAGGTGTACTTGCTAATAATGAGTTACAGTAATCTAAGTAGACCTTTATTAGAGCCTGAACAAAGATCGTAGTTGTCCTCTGGTTTAAGCATTAGTGTATTTGGCAATATTGTATGTGCGGAAGGAGTTTGGAATATTGGGAAGACTTGGGTCCATAATGAAACCTACAGTAGGTTGAAAACCATCTCAGCAGGGATCAGATGGTGATCCACAAATTTCACTTCCTGTGGTTGAAGCTTAAGTGCCAGCACGTCAGCCTTGGTAGCATCGAGTTTGTTAAAGTTCATGGACACCCATAATTTAATTTCAGAGATAACTAGTAGGGCACTCGGTAGAGCGCATACCACCGACCATGAGAACATATCTGGCCCAATACATTTTTGAAATATCGTGCTATATATCGTTTTTGAGCCTATCTCTCAATGAAGAATCGTGATCACACACACAACCTGTCCACCAGGTTTCTTCTGAATCGGTCCACAACCTTTTGAGATTTCGTGCTATATGTTAGTTTAGCCCTGCCTCTCAATGGTGAAGAATCACTCAAAAAATTCCAGTAGCCGGATCCGGATCTTCACCAAAATCAAATCAGTTCGTAATTGTCACACACCGAACCTGTCCCCAAAATTTCATTCGGATCCGTTCACAACATTTTGAGATATCCTGTACACAGACAAACAGACAGAAAGGGATGAAAACATAATCTCCTTCACCTTCGGTGGAAGAGGTAATAATCCAGAGTTGTGGGAGACAGCACGATCAAATTTTAAAGGACTTGTACAACTAGGTATAATCAGTGTAAAAAAAAAAAAAATGAAAGTTCATGTTGAAATTCTGTAAAAATTGTACCATGTGGGTGCAGATTGAGAGAAAGCACCGATGCACCGCAAACAGATCCCTGGGAAGCACCGATAGATAGGTACATAGGATCTGATGAAGAGCCATGTGACTGTCATATGCGACAGATGCTTTGTCACTTGCATTTTGGTGACGTCACGTGCTTCTACCGATCATTGACAGAATGTGGTGACCTCCCCAGAAATTACTGGAAGATTCACTGAAGTTCCCGTGACTGCTCAATGGAACTTTTTTTCATGCAAGGAAGTTTTAAAGTGGATGATTTTATTGTGATCAGATTTATTAATTTTCAGTTCATTAGGATTGACTTTTGGGAAATATTTTTTATAATAACAAAAGGGTCATTTATTGTCGAATCAATTTTATAAATGTGTATGCAATGAAAGGCCCTGAGCTGTGTTTTTTTCCATCAGTAGTTGTTGGAAATCCATGTCTTTATGTCAATGCGACAATTCCGTGATCTTTGTGGAGCAGTAAAAGAAAGACAAACACACAAAAAATAATTGTTCAGCTCATCGAGGAAGCGGAGTTTTTGTTTTACATCAGAAGAATAATAACAACTGGAACAAGAGGACAATCAATACAGTTGGAAACGAAAAACAAGGAGCATGGCAAAAGGAAAATTTCCATTGGTGTGAGATGCTGCTGCCATGTCATTGGACAATGCTGTCAAGTGCAGGACATATATTCCGTGTTTATGAAACTGCCTCCATGTCTGCGGTGCATTTCTTCTACTTACTTGGGAAATGGCTTCTATGGATGTGGAATATTCTCCCAACACGTGGAGGAACAGTCATTGTATGCATAGCTGGACATTTCCACGATATTTGCAGTCCATTGTGTCCATGTCAGTGGAAAATTTCTTCACACATGCCGGACATTTTCTTGGTTTACATATTGGATATTTTCCTCCTCTTTTGTGGGATATTTCCTCCATGTTTGTGGGATACTGCCTTCAGATTTATGAGACATTATCTCAATATCTGTGGGACATTGCCTCCATAAATGTTTGACATTGTTTTGTTGTGTATATATCTGGGACATTAATTTTTTTTTTGTTTATGAGACATTTCCTCCATGTTTATGAGACACTGCTTCCATATTTGTGGGACACTACCTCCATGTTTGTGGGGCATTGCCTCCATGTTTGGGGGACATTGACTCCATGTTTGTGTGACATTGACTCCTTGTTTGTGGGACATTTCCTCCGTGTTGATGAGACACTGCCTTCATGTTTGTGTGGTGACTCCTTGTTTATGAGACATTGCCTCCATGTTTGTGAGACGTTTCCTCCATGTTTGTGTGACATTGACTCCTTGTTTGCGAGACGTTTCCTCCATGTTTGTGTGACATTGACTCCTTGTTTGTGGGACATTGACTCTTTGTTGATGAGACACTGCCTTCATGTTTGTGTGGTGACTCCTTGTTTATTAGACATTGCCTCCATGTTTGTGAAACATTTCCTCCATGTTTGTGTGACATTGACTCCTTGTTTGCGAGACGTTTCCTCCATGTTTGTGTGACATTGACTCCTTGTTTGTGGGACATTGACTCTTTGTTGATGAGACACTGCCTTCATGTTTGTGTGGTGACTCCTTGTTTATTAGACATTGCCTCCATGTTTGTGAAACATTTCCTCCATGTTTGTGTGACATTGACTCCTTGTTTGTGGGACATTGACTCGGTGTTGATGAGACACTGCCTTCATGTTTCTGTGGTGACTCCTTGTTTATGAGACATTGCCTCCATGTTTGTAAAACATTTCCTCCATGTTTGTGTGACATTGACTCCTTGTTTATGAGACATTGCCTCCATGTTTGTGAGACATTTGCTCCATGTTTGTGTGACATGGATTCCTTGTTTGTGTGGTGACTCCTTGTTTCTGAGACACTGCCTCCATGTTTGTGAGACGTTTCCTCCATGTTTGTGTGACATTGACTCCTTGTTTGTGGGACATTGACTCCGTGTTGATGAGACACTGCCTTCATGTTTGTGTGGTGATTCCTTGTTTATGAGACATTGCCTCCATGTTTGTAAAACATTTCCTCCATGTTTGTGTGACATTGACTCCTTGTTTATGAGACATTGCCTCCATGTTTGTGAGACATTTCCTCCATGTTTGTGTGACATTGATTCCTTGTTTGTGTGGTGACTTCTTGTTTCTGAGACACTGCCTCCATGTTTGTGAGATGTTTCCTCCATGTTTGTGTGACATTGACTCCTTGTTTGTGGGACTTTGACTCCATGTTTGTGGGACTTTGACTCCATGTTTGTGGGACTTTGACTCCTTGTTGGTGGGACATTGACTCCTTGTTTGTGGGACATTGACTCCTTGTTTGTGGGACTTTGACTCCATGTTTGTGTGACATTTACTCCATGTTTGTGGGACATTGACTACTTGTTTGTGGGACATTGATTCCTTGTTTGTGGGACATTGACTCCTTGTTTGTGGGACATTGACTCCTTGTTTGTGGGACATTGACTCCTTGTTTGTGGGACTTTGACTCCTTCTTTGTGGGACATTGACTCCTTGTTTGTGGGACTTTGACTCCATGTTTGTGTGACATTTAATCCATGTTTGTGGGACATTGACTCCTTTTTTGTGGGACATTGACTCCTTGTTTGTGGGACATTGACTCCTTGTTTGTGGGACATTGACTCCTTGTTTGTGGGACATTGACTCCTTGTTTGTGGGACATTGACTCCTTGTTTGTGGGACATTGACTCCTTGTTTGTGGGAAATTGACTCCTTGTTTGTGGGACATTGACTCCTTGTTTGTGTGACTTTGACTCCTTGTTTGTGGGACTTTGACTCCTTATTTGTGGGACATTGACTCCTTGTTTGTGGGACATTGACTCCGTGTTGATGAGACACTGCCTTCATGTTTGTGTGGTGACTCCTTGTTTATGACACATTGCCTCCATGTTTGTGAAACATTTCCTCCATGTTTGTGTGACATTGATTCCTTGTTTGTGTGGTGACTCCTTGTTTCTGAGACACTGCCTCCATGTTTGTGAGACGTTTCCTCCATGTTTGTGTGACATTGACTCCTTGTTTGTCGGACTTTGACTCCATGTTTGTGGGACATTGACTCCTTGTTTGTGGGACTTTGACTCCTTGTTTGTGGGACTTTGACTCCTTGTTTGTGGGACTTTGACTCCTTGTTTGTGGGACTTTGACTCCATGTTTGTGGGACTTTTGACTCCATGTTTGTGGGACTTTGACTCCTTTTTTGTGGGACTTTGACTCCTTGTTTGTGGGACTTTGACTCCTTGTTTGTGGAACTTTGACTCCATGTTTGTGGGACATTGACTCCTTGTTTGTGGGACATTGACTCCTTGTTTGTGGGACTTTGACTCCATGTTTGTGGGACATTGACTCCTTGTTTGTGTGACATTGACTCCTTGTTTGTGGGACATTGACTCCTTGTTTGTGGGACTTTGACTCCATGTTTGTATGACATTCACTCCTTGTTTGTGGGACTTTGACTCCATGTTTGTGTGACATTCACTCCTTGTTTGTGGGAAATTGACTCCATGTTTATGGGACATTGACTCCTTGTTTGTGGGACTTTGACTCCTTGTTTGTGGGACATTGACTCCATGTTTGTGGGACATTGACTCCTTGTTTGTGTGACATTGACTCCTTGTTTGTGGGACATTGATTCCTTGTTTGTGGGACATTGACTCCTTGTTTGTGGGACATTGACTCCATGTTTGTGGGACATTGACTTCCTGTTTGTGTGACATTGACTCCTTGTTTGTGGGACATTGACTCCTTGTTTGTGGGACATTGACTCCTTGTTTGTGGGACATTGACTCCTTGTTTGTGGGACATTGACTCCTTGTTTGTGGGACATTGACTCCTTGTTTGTGGGACATTGACTCCTTGTTTGTGGGACATTGACTCCATGTTTGTGTGACATTGACTCCTTGTTTATGAGACTTCAATTCCTTGTTTGTGTGGTGACTCCTTGTTTCTGAGACACTGACTCCATGTTTGTGTGACATTGACCCCTTGTTTGTGGGACATTGACTCCATGTTTGTGTGACATTCACTCCTTGTTTGTGGGACATTGACTCCTTGTTTGTGGGACATTGACTCCTTGTTTGTGGGACATTGACTCCTTGTTTGTGGGACATTGACTCCTTGTTTGTGGGACATTGACTCCTTGTTTGTGGGACCTTGACTTCTTGTTTGTGGGACTTTGACTCCATGTTTGTGGGACTTTGACTCCTTTTTTGTGGGACTTTGACTCCTTTTTTTGTGGGACTTTGACTCCTTGTTTGTGGGACTTTGACTCCTTGTTTGTGGAACTTTGACTCCATGTTTGTGGAACTTTGACTCCATGTTTGTGGGACATTGACTCCTTGTTTGTGGGACATTGACTCCTTGTTTGTGGGACTTTGACTCCATGTTTGTGGGACATTGACTCCTTGTTTGTGTGACATTGACTCCTTGTTTGTGGGACATTGACTCCTTGTTTGTGGGACTTTGACTCCATGTTTGTATGACATTCACTCCTTGTTTGTGGGACTTTGACTCCATGTTTGTGTGACATTCACTCCTTGTTTGTGGGACATTGACTCCATGTTTATGGGACATTGACTCCTTGTTTGTGGGACTTTGACTCCTTGTTTGTGGGACATTGACTCCATATTTGTGGGACATTGACTCCTTGTTTGTGGGACCTTGACTCCTTGTTTGTGGGACATTGATTCCTTGTTTGTGGGACATTGACTCCTTGTTTGTGGGACATTGACTCCATGTTTGTGGGACATTGACTTCCTGTTTGTGTGACATTGACTCCTTGTTTGTGGGACATTGACTCCTTGTTTGTGGGACATTGACTCCTTGTTTGTGGGACATTGACTCCTTGTTTGTGGGACATTGACTCCTTGTCTGTGGGACATTGACTCCTTGTTTGTGGGACATTGACTCCTTGTTTGTGGGACATTGACTCCATGTTTGTGTGACATTGACTCCTTGTTTATGAGACTTCAATTCCTTGTTTGTGTGGTGACTCCTTGTTTCTGAGACACTGACTCCATGTTTGTGTGACATCGACTCCTTGTTTGTGGGACATTGACTCCATGTTTGTGTGACATTCACTCCTTGTTTGTGGGACATTGACTCCTTGTTTGTGGGACATTGACTCCTTGTTTGTGGGACATTGACTCCTTGTTTGTGGGACATTGACTCCTTGTTTGTGGGACATTGACTCCTTGTTTGTGGGACCTTGACTTCTTGTTTGTGGGACATTGTCTCCTTGTTTATGAGACACTTCCTTCCATGTTTGTGTGACATTGACTCCTTGTTTGTGGGACATTGACTCCTTCTTTATGAGAAACTGTC
>NC_140964.1:3262732-3310732 GCF_056783735.1 Eptatretus burgeri | reverse complement strand
AAATAATTAGTTGTTGAAGTCAGTGACCTGATGCAAATCTTCTTCAAATTTCAAGTCTATAGGGTGAAAATTGAGGATTTTACAAATACCACCTTTGTTGTGACGTTGGATCTATGTTGACCTTTTGGTCAATGTTGACCTCAAAAATAATTAGTTGTTGAATTCAGTGACCTGATGCAAATCTTCTTCAAATTTCAAGTCAATGGGGTGAAAATTGAGGATTTTAGAAATACCACTTTCGTCTTGACCTTGGACCTATGTTGACCTTTTGGTCAATGTTTCCCTCAAAAATAATTAGTTGTTGAATTCAGTGACCTGATGCAAATCTTCTTCAAATTTCAAGTCAATGGGGTGAAAATTGAGGATTTTAGAAATACCACCTTTGTTGTGACCTTGGCCTGATGTTGACCTCAAAAATAATTAGTTGAATTCAGTGAACTGATGCAAATCTTCTTCAAATTTCAAGTCAATGGTGTGAAAATTGAGGATTTTAGAAATACCACCTCAGTTGTGACCTTGGACCTATGTTGACCTTTTGGTCAATGTTTCCCTCAAAAATAATTAGTTGTTAAATTCAGTGACCTGATGCAAATCTTCAAATTTCAAGTAAATGGGGTGAAAATTGAGGATTTTAGAAATACCATGTTTGTTGTGACCTTGGACCTATGTTGATCTCAAAAATAATTAGTTGTTGAATTCAGTGACCTGATGCAAATCTTCTTCAAATTTCAAGTCAATGGGGTGAAAATTGAGGATTTTAGAAATACCATGTTAGTTGTGACCTTGGACCAATGTTGACCTCAAAAATAAATGGTTGTTGAACTCAGTGACCTGATGCAAATCTTCTTCAAATTTCAAGTCAATGGGGTGAAAATTGAGGATTTTCGACATACCACCTTCGTTGTGATCTTGGACCTATGTTGGCCTTTTGGTCAATGTTGACCTCAAAAATAATTGGTTGTTGAATTCAGTGACCTGATGAAAATCTTCTTCAAATTTCAAGTCAATGGGGTCAAAATTGAGGATTTTAGAAATACCATGTTAGTTGTGACCTTGGACCAATGTTGACCTCAAAAATAATTCGTTGTTGAATTCAGTGACCTGATGCAAATCTTCTTCAAATTTCAAGTCAATGGGGTGAAAATTGAGGATTTTAGAAATACCACCTTTGTTGTGACCTTGGACCGATCTTGACCTCAAAAATAATTAGTTGAATTCAGTGACCTGATGAAAATCTTCTTCAAATTTCAAGTCAATGGGGTCAAAATTGAGGATTTTAGAAATACCACCTTAGTTGTGATCTTGGACCTATGTTGACCTTTTGGTCAATGTTTCCCTCAAAAATAATTCGTTGTTGAATTCAGTGACCTGATGAAAATCTTCTTCAAATTTCAAGTCAATGGGGTGAAAATTGAGGATTTTAGAAATACCACCTTTGTTGTGACCTTGGACCGATCTTGACCTCAAAAATAATTAGTTGAATTCAGTGACCTGATGCAAATCTTCTTCAAATTTCAAGTCAATGGGGTGAAAATTGAGGATTTTAGAAATACCACTTTCATCTTGACCTTGGACCTATGTTGACCTTTTGGTCAATGTTGACCTCAAAAATAATTGATTGTTGAATTCAGTGAACTGATGCAAATCTTCTTCAAATTTCAAGTCAATGGGGTGAAAATTGAGGATTTTAGAAATACCACCTCAGTTGTGACCTTGGACCTATGTTGACCTTTTGGTCAATGTTTCCCTCAAAAATAATTAGTTGTTAAATTCAGTGACCTGATGCAAATCTTCAAATTTCAAGTAAATGGGGTGAAAATTGAGGATTTTAGAAATACCATGTTTGTTGTGATCTTGGACCAATGTTGATCTCAAAAATAATTAGTTGTTGAATTCAGTGACCTGATGCAAATCTTCTTCAAATTTCAAGTCAATGGGGTGAAAATTGAGGATTTTAGATATACCACCTTAGTTGTGACCTTGGACCTATGTTGACCTTTTGGTCAATGTTGACATCAAAAATAATTGGTTGTTTATTTCATGGATGTGATGCAAATCTTCAAATTTCAAGTCAATGGGGTGAAATTTGAGAATTTTAGAAATACCACTTCAGTTGTGACCTTGGACCTATGTTGACCTTTTGGTCAATGTTGACCTCAAAAATAATTAGTTGTTGAAGTCAGTGACCTGATGCAAATCTTCTTCAAATTTCAAGTCTATAGGGTGAAAATTGAGGATTTTACAAATACCACCTTTGTTGTGACGTTGGATCTATGTTGACCTTTTGGTCAATGTTGACCTCAAAAATAATTAGTTGTTGAATTCAGTGACCTGATGCAAATCTTCTTCAAATTTCAAGTCAATGGGGTGAAAATTGAGGATTTTAGAAATACCACTTTCGTCTTGACCTTGGACCTATGTTGACCTTTTGGTCAATGTTTCCCTCAAAAATAATTAGTTGTTGAATTCAGTGACCTGATGCAAATCTTCTTCAAATTTCAAGTCAATGGGGTGAAAATTGAGGATTTTAGAAATACCACCTTTGTTGTGACCTTGGCCTGATGTTGACCTCAAAAATAATTAGTTGAATTCAGTGAACTGATGCAAATCTTCTTCAAATTTCAAGTCAATGGTGTGAAAATTGAGGATTTTAGAAATACCACCTCAGTTGTGACCTTGGACCTATGTTGACCTTTTGGTCAATGTTTCCCTCAAAAATAATTAGTTGTTAAATTCAGTGACCTGATGCAAATCTTCAAATTTCAAGTAAATGGGGTGAAAATTGAGGATTTTAGAAATACCATGTTTGTTGTGACCTTGGACCTATGTTGATCTCAAAAATAATTAGTTGTTGAATTCAGTGACCTGATGCAAATCTTCTTCAAATTTCAAGTCAATGGGGTGAAAATTGAGGATTTTAGAAATACCATGTTAGTTGTGACCTTGGACCAATGTTGACCTCAAAAATAAATGGTTGTTGAACTCAGTGACCTGATGCAAATCTTCTTCAAATTTCAAGTCAATGGGGTGAAAATTGAGGATTTTCGACATACCACCTTCGTTGTGATCTTGGACCTATGTTGGCCTTTTGGTCAATGTTGACCTCAAAAATAATTGGTTGTTGAATTCAGTGACCTGATGAAAATCTTCTTCAAATTTCAAGTCAATGGGGTCAAAATTGAGGATTTTAGAAATACCATGTTAGTTGTGACCTTGGACCAATGTTGACCTCAAAAATAATTCGTTGTTGAATTCAGTGACCTGATGCAAATCTTCTTCAAATTTCAAGTCAATGGGGTGAAAATTGAGGATTTTAGAAATACCACCTTTGTTGTGACCTTGGACCGATCTTGACCTCAAAAATAATTAGTTGAATTCAGTGACCTGATGAAAATCTTCTTCAAATTTCAAGTCAATGGGGTCAAAATTGAGGATTTTAGAAATACCACCTTAGTTGTGATCTTGGACCTATGTTGACCTTTTGGTCAATGTTTCCCTCAAAAATAATTCGTTGTTGAATTCAGTGACCTGATGAAAATCTTCTTCAAATTTCAAGTCAATGGGGTGAAAATTGAGGATTTTAGAAATACCACCTTTGTTGTGACCTTGGACCGATCTTGACCTCAAAATAATTAGTTGAATTCAGTGACCTGATGCAAATCTTCTTCAAATTTCAAGTCAATGGGGTGAAAATTGAGGATTTTAGAAATACCACTTTCATCTTGACCTTGGACCTATGTTGACCTTTTGGTCAATGTTGACCTCAAAAATAATTGATTGTTGAATTCAGTGAACTGATGCAAATCTTCTTCAAATTTCAAGTCAATGGGGTGAAAATTGAGGATTTTAGAAATACCACCTCAGTTGTGACCTTGGACCTATGTTGACCTTTTGGTCAATGTTTCCCTCAAAAATAATTAGTTGTTAAATTCAGTGACCTGATGCAAATCTTCAAATTTCAAGTAAATGGGGTGAAAATTGAGGATTTTAGAAATACCATGTTTGTTGTGATCTTGGACCAATGTTGATCTCAAAAATAATTAGTTGTTGAATTCAGTGACCTGATGCAAATCTTCTTCAAATTTCAAGTCAATGGGGTGAAAATTGAGGATTTTAGATATACCACCTTAGTTGTGACCTTGGACCTATGTTGACCTTTTGGTCAATGTTGACATCAAAAATAATTGGTTGTTTATTTCATGGATGTGATGCAAATCTTCAAATTTCAAGTCAATGGGGTGAAATTTGAGAATTTTAGAAATACCACTTCAGTTGTGACCTTGGACCTATGTTGACCTTTTGGTCAATGTTGACCTCAAAAATAATTAGTTGTTGAAGTCAGTGACCTGATGCAAATCTTATTCAAATTTCAAGTCTATAGGGTGAAAATTGAGGATTTTACAAATACCACCTTTGTTGTGACGTTGGATCTATGTTGACCTTTTGGTCAATGTTGACCTCAAAAATAATTAGTTGTTGAATTCAGTGACCTGATGCAAATCTTCTTCAAATTTCAAGTCAATGGGGTGAAAATTGAGGATTTTAGAAATACCACTTTCGTCTTGACCTTGGACCTATGTTGACCTTTTGGTCAATGTTTCCCTCAAAAATAATTAGTTGTTGAATTCAGTGACCTGATGCAAATCTTCTTCAAATTTCAAGTCAATGGGGTGAAAATTGAGGATTTTAGAAATACCACCTTTGTTGTGACCTTGGCCTGATGTTGACCTCAAAAATAATTAGTTGAATTCAGTGAACTGATGCAAATCTTCTTCAAATTTCAAGTCAATGGTGTGAAAATTGAGGATTTTAGAAATACCACCTCAGTTGTGACCTTGGACCTATGTTGACCTTTTGGTTAATGTTGACCTCAAAAATAAGAAGTTGTTGAATTCAGTGACCTGATGCACATCTTCAAATTTCAAGTAAATTGGGTGAAAATTGAGGATATTAGAAATGCCATGTTTGTTGTGACCTTGGACCGATGTTGACTTCAAAAATAAATGGTTGTTGAACTCAGTGACCTGATGCAAATCTTCTTCAAATTTCAAGTCAATGGGGTGAAAATTGAGGATTTTCGACATACCACCTTCGTTGTGATCTTGGACCTATGTTGGCCTTTTGGTCAATGTTGACCTCAAAAATAATTGGTTGTTGAATTCAGTGACCTGATGAAAATCTTCTTCAAATTTCAAGTCAATGGGGTGAAAATTGAGCATTTTAGAAATACCACCTCAGTTGTGACATTGGACCTATGTTGACCTCAAAAAAATTGGTTGTTGAATTCACTGACCAGATGCAAATCTTCTTCAAATTTCAAGTCAATGGGGTCAAAATTGAGGATTTTAGAAATACCACCTTAGTTGTGACCTTGGGCCTATGTTGACCTCAAAAATAATTGGGTTTTGAATTCACTGACCAGATGCAAATCTTCTTCAAATTTCAAGTCAATAGGGTGAAAATTAAGGATTTTAGAAATACCACTTTAGTTGTTGTGCTTTGGCCTGTGTTGACCTTTTGACCTCAAAAACATTACTTATTGCTTATGACAAACCCTACCGTGTGGTGAAGGTTCTTGAAGATCGCTTTAAAATTGTGATCTGTTGGTATTTGACAAACAGACAGAATTACAAAATCGATGATCAATATACTTGAAAAATCTTCGAATTTGCAAGTCACAAACAAACAGACACACAGGGGTGCAACATGACCTCCTTCCACCTTCCGTGGTGGAGGTGATAAAGAAAACACAGACGGAGATAAAAGGACTTAAGAAAGGGCAGGAGCAATTTTAAAAATATGGAAATCGGAGGTTAGACGGAGGTGATAAAATAATTGAACTAAAAGGGCACTTGGAAGAGCGCATACCTCCGCCACATAATTCCTGATCTGCGAGAACATATCGGGCCCAATACATTTTGGAAATATCATTCTATATACCGTTTTGGCCCTATCTCTCAATGGTGAAGAATAACTTTTATAAATTAAACAATTCTCATATCCAGATCCAGATTCGGATCTTCACCACAATCGAATCAATTTGTCCTTGTCAAACACTCAACATGTCCACCACGTTTCATCCGAATCCGTCCACAACTTTTTGAGATATCCTGTATACAAACAGGCAGACAATCAAACATAGACAGACAGACAGCGACGAAAACAACCTCCTTCCACCTTCTGCGGTGGAGGTAAAAAGGCCCAGAAAGAAACCAAGGGGGAATTGATAGCAATCAAGATGGAAGGTAAGGTGAGATACGACAAGGTAACCCAGTAATTCGAGCAGTCCGGACAAACGATAGAGACAAGAGAACGGGAGATGAATGGACAAATGAACACCAAGAAACAACAGATAAACCCACGGTCACAACGAACCCACGACGCATTTGTGCCACGACACGACAGAAAATTTGGGCAAATCGTGGGCCATCGGGGGTCGTCGCAAGACAGTCCTACGAAATTTTGAGCATCGTGGCATCAACTTGCCATCGTGAGGCAAAATTGGACGTGCACCTTTTTTGCTCGACGTTTTTTTGTGGTATCTATGTCTTGTGGCTGTCGTGAGTCTGTCCTACGACAGCCTTGAGTTATATAGTCGGGAGACGGACGCGCGAGCGTCCCACGAGTGACCCACGACTGTCGCACGACTGTCACACGCGCATCCCACGGGTGAACCATGACCTGATCACGTGAAAAACAGCCCCCCGACAATGTCCGACAACTCACGATGGTCCCACGACTGTCGCACAACTGACTTGCGACATAACCATGACATATCTTTTTTTTTCTGTCGCGTCCCCATCGCCAAACCATCTTTAATGTGTCGTAGCCCTTGTGACCACTCGAAATAGATTTCGGGCATGTTGCAAGATCTGGCCACGACACATATTTTATGGGTCTACCATGACAAAATTTCGTACGATCCGTTGTGCCCGGGGCTTTAAGGAACATATAGTGACAAGGGAATGGAAAATGAAACAGAGTTTAGAAGACACGAAAGTAATTCTAGAAGAGGAACTTAAGGGAGCCAAGCGGGAGATAATAAAGGAAAGAGACGAGATTTATGAAGTGAAGGAAGAACGAGAAGATGCGGTGGAGGGGTTGAAGCAAATTGCGGCAAAATTGATGGAGTGTGTTGAAACAAGGCTTAAAGATCGAGATAACGCATTGCAGGTACAGGTGGAGAGGAGACGAGTCCTCAAGGTGGACCAGGATGGCGTGAGTCCGGTCAAGGTAATACGGTGTGAGCCGACACGGGTGCATGGTGCGAATGAGTGTGCGTCAAGCTTGGGGGGAGAATAAAGGACCCGGGGTTTCCTGGAGTGATGACAGGCATGGAGTGTGTGACGAGTGTGCAGAGAGCGAGTGTGACGGAGTGCGTGTCAGGAACGAGTGGTATTGAATGGGTGAGCAAGCAGGAAAACGCGGAACATGCACTGACGCAGATGGGAGTAGTCATAAGCCTGACTGACGGGAGGGGTGAGCCCCCCATGTATGCAACACCGCAAGGATTTAGAGGGTTTGCCCACGTATTGGCCCCACAAGGACTGGTTTGTGGGATTCAAACCCCAGGGAACTGACCGGTGCCATTGGTCCCGTATGACGGTAAGAGACTTTAGGGTGTTTTTGGCGCAGTTCTAATGTGTGGCTCAAGGAAACGGGTGGAACCCGGATGGGAGTAGGCTGCATCTGGTGGTGGCATTGCGCAGTGCGGGTCAGAGGTTCTAACCACCATCCTCAACGACGTGTCAGTACGAACCTCATTTTGGTTCTAAAACATCGATTTGAAGTAGAACAACAGGGCGAGCTTGATAAAGCTCAGCTCACCATAAATAAACGAAAGCCCATGAGACGAGAGGGAATTGGCACACGATAGTCGCCGTGTGGTAGGGATCGCGCATGCAGGCATGGGAGCCATTATATCCAGGCTCTCCCACCCCAGACCTCATGGCACACCTGTCGATTTGGTGCCCGGCCACCATGAGCGAGCCAGCCGACACAGTAGCCCATTGGGAGGCAGCGGGGGCCCTGGCACATGGGGGGTGAGCATCATCCGATCACTGTGAGGCAGGTGGGCATTGCAAACCATGGCGGGCCCACGGAGAGGTTGCCCCGAATGCGGCGAACCTGGAGAGAATGGTTTGGGAGGTGGTCGACAGGCAATTAAGAAGATTAGGCCATGGCAGGCAGCTCCAGTGATGGAATCGGGAAGGTCACCAGGGACAGGGCTGTCTTAACAGCATTGTAGGCCCTCTGTAAAGCAATGTATTGGGACCCCAACCCACCCACTGAAATGAAAACTAAAACTTTCAGTAGAATTAAGCATATCGATTGGTAAAGGAAGAATTAATCAACACAAACGTTTGAGACATTTCTTTGCAGAGATTGTTTTACAATTGGTTGGAAGTGAACGTTCTTCAGGATGTCATTTTCCATGCACATCAGTGAAAGCCAGTTCAAACGTTGCTGCCCCATCGTGCTGCGAAGCTGATTCCTTGTTAGTTTAAATCTTGAAAGTGAGCGCTCCCCCATACAATTGGTCACCAGCATGCACATGAACACTCCGAGTGTGATTTCAACATTGGGAACACACAGATCTCAAGTTGTCTGAAATGAGTGTGCTGTACACCGCAGGGAGAGTCTCACATTCTTCATCGTGGACCATGTAGTGCTTGAGCTGCTTGCATTCATTTAGAAGTTCACCGTAATCAAGGTCTTCATGGTACATATGAGCCAATTCTTCACACTTTGTTTAGCTCATCAGAATCGATTGTTTTCAATTGACTGAAGAAGGAAAACAGATTTCCAATCTATTCGTAGGCTTCTGCATGTTTTGTCAGGTCAGAGTTCAGAGAGTCCAGAATAGGGAGGAATGTTTCCACCTTGAAGTTTTCACTTTTGTGCAGAAGTATCTTTTCCGCTGATCCATCATATCTCGCAAGATGTACACTTCGCTTTCGTTCACGTTTGTTTGCATCGCTATAATCCAAATCTGGACCCTTACTTTTGGCCTTCAGTTCATATTCACTGAATTTGTCTTTAATTTCCTGAAGATATGTTTTCAGAGACTTGAGAAGATTCATTGCAACAAGTATGTCCACATCTTTTGATTGCAGAACCATACTTGTTTTGATCACTTTTTTCAAGAATGTCGTTCCAAAGAATTGTCAGAAAGATAGTCTTCAGCTTCTCCATTTTCTTGCTCAATCCTTCTCCATCATGTCTTGTGTTCACTTCCTGGTCAGTGTCAGCTGATAGAGCATCCAGTGCATCTTGAATTTTCTCGAAACCTCCGTGCAGAGCAGTGACAGCATCAAAATGTACCGACCATCTCGTGTCAGACAGACGCTTGACCACAACATCATCTTTTCCCAAAGTTGACGTCGGAACATCCCAACGATGTGTGGAAGCCGAGAACAAAGGAATACAAACGCTGAACAAAGTCAAAGAAGGAGTCGATCTGTGGACCACATTTACTGGATCACTTTTACAGATGATCTGGATCTGTGGACTCTGCCGCTTTTACTCCCACCAAGTTCAGACTGTTTCCAGCACATGGGACGTAGATGGCAAATTCATTTATTTCATAGATCCGTGCGTGCAATCCAGTTTTTAACATAAAAATTGTACTTTATATAATTTAGTAGTGGCACGCTCTATGCACGGGGCCCCTAATATCATGGGGTCCTGGGCAACTGCCCAGCATGCCCATGTGTTAAGATGGCTCTGACCAGGGAATACCCCAACTAAGAAATGCATGGGAAGGAATTTGGAATTTAGGAGGCAGACACCTTACCCGATGAGGTGTTATAACTGTGATTGGTTGGGTCACATAGTGTGGGACTGTAGATATCCCAATAGGCGTGCCAACTCGTACCAGTGCACTCTGGATTTGCAGGCCACACAACCCCCCTCATCCCCGCCTAGCCCTGTTCAGCAGTGGTCGATGGACCAGAGCTCACAGATTGGCAAGAATAGGTTGATGATTCGGTGCAAAATTTAAGGCGGGGGTGGGGTAGATGCTGTTGGGGAAACAGGAGCAAGCACCACGATCATTAGCCCTGTGATCCTGAATTTGAGTGAAAACGGTTGGGATCAGGTCAAACTTTTGCAAAACTATAATTTGCAGTTGGCTACCAGGGCAATGACTCCCATCATAGGACGTGGTTTTGTAACCTTCAAGTTAAGGCAGTTTAAACAAAGAATAGAGGTATGGGTGGCTGAGGTGTGCAACCCTTGTCTAATAGGGTTGCATTTGTTGACCACCGGCAGGTGGGCGATTGACCTGGGGCGGAGCCTACTCCAGGTGTGGCTGAAAGAGCACGGATGAGGGAGAGAGGGGGAGAGGTGTTCGAGGCTTCCGATCCTGTGACCATCCCCCGGGTGCTAAGGCAATAGTCCTGGCGCAATGGCAGGCTCACCCAACCTGGCGAGATCCCTGTGGCCTGGTTGAGCCACTCGCGGGACAAGCCATCCTGGATCTAGTTGTGGGCTGTGCTCTCGTGAGCACCAAGAGCCCCATTGTGGCAGTAAAAATAATTAACCTTAGCATAGTACCACGCAGGTAGCCAGCTGCACTCCAGTTGTAAACATTTCAGAGGTAAGAGAGAAAAACATCCAGCCAGACCGAGGGAATCTCCAGAGACTATCAGGAATTATCCCGATCCTATTTGTAAGATGGGAAATTGGAGTAGCATAGATTTAGAGGAGGCCCAGCGGGAGGACTTACACAAACTAATTAATTGCCATTTAGACATTACTTTTGTCTTCCAAGGACATTGAGCATACGGGCCTGGTGAAACATCAAATCCACACCAGTGAGGATCCCCAGGGGCAAGAGGGAGGAAGCTGACGAGCCGCTGAAAAATATGGTTGAAGCAGGTGTTATTTGCATCCTCGGGAAGTCCTTGGATGTCACCAGTTGTCCGGTTAAAAAGAAGGATGGGACCACGCATTTCTGCATGGACTATCGTCAGCTTAACAACATGACACTCAAAGACTCCTATCCCCTGCCAAGAATTGATGATGCTCTCTGCTGTTGGAGGCTCAAATTGGTTCTCAACTTTGGACCTCAAGAGTGGATATTGGCAGGTAGAGATGGATAAGGCGGGGAAGGAGAAAATGGAATTTTCCACAGGTAAGGGACTGTATCAGTTCACTGTGATGCCGTTTGGTTTGTGTTCGCAATTGGGGTGGCCTATCTTGGTCACGTGATAGGTTGCGAGGGAGTGAAAAGTGACCCAGGTAAAATCACGGCAGGAGAGGAGTGGCCCGAACCACGCAACATCAAAGAAGTACAGGGGTTTTTGGGACTCTGATCCTATTACCGGAATTTTGTGGCAAAATTTGTGGAGATAGCCAGGCTCCTTCTCCGGCTTACAGAGAAGGGGACGAGGCTTAATTGGACATGCGAGTGCAATGATGCCTTCCTCTAACCAAAGGGGTGTTTGACATCGGCACCTGTTTTAACTTACCCGTTTTAGGCCATGAGTAGGCCCGAGCGAAATTATTGCATCACTCGCAAAGAGTTATTGGTTATGCTGTCTGCTCTGACTCATTTCCACTCGTACTTGCATGGGCAGAAATTTTTGGTGAGAACAGACCATTCCTCCTTGCAATGGCTCTTACCTGAGGTTCAAGGAACCTGAGGGCCAGATTGCAAGGTGATTGGAGAAATTCTAGCAGTGCGATTTTCATGTGGCTGATGGAGCCAGGATGGCTCATGGGAATGCCGACGCACTCTCTCGATGCCCTTGTTTGGGGGGGGGGAAACTGTAAATTATGCACAAGGCATGAGGACAGAGACAAATTGGCAGACACTGCCTATATGATCCAAGTCTGTGTCGCCCAGGTGATGGGGCCAGTTTTGCCACTAACCGCAGATGAGGAATTTGGAACATTGGCATGGAGCACGGCCCAGCGGAAGGATCCTACACTTGGACCAGTGTACGAGTGGGTCTGATCAGGTAAAATACCCAGTGGGGAGGAGGTCACCCCCCTTAGAGTGTGAACAAGGTCGTACTGGGCTCAATGGAAGACCTTGGAATTGAAAGATAACGTCTTGTATTGCAAGTGGGTGGAAATTCCCTCTGAGAAAACTTCCTGTCTGGCAAAAGTCCCAGACCTATTCCAAACCATAATTTTACAACAGATGCATGGTATCCGCCCTGTCGAACATTTGGGCAGGACAAAGACAACATCTCGGGTCCCCTGGCGGTTCTATTTGTTTAATATGGGGCATGATATACAGGACTGGTGTTGAGCATGCGATGCAAAAAGAAGCACGTTGGATGAGGGGACCCCTTCAATTACACCAGGTGGGGGCCCCTCTTGAGCGGGTGGCTATGGACGTTCTAGGACTGCTACTCTGCACCCACCAAGGTAACAAATACATCCTAGTGGTCATGGACTATTTCACAAAATGACCAGAGGCCTATGTGCTCCCCCAACCAAGAAGCCGGGGTTGTGGCACAGGCCTTTGTGGAATATCAGCATCAGATTCCGGAAGAGCTGCACACAGACCAGGGACAAAATTTTGAAAGTCAATTGCTAAAAGAAGTATGCAGTCTCTTGTGAATTAGGAAAACCAAGACAATGCCCTCAAGGCCACAATCTGACAGGATGGTGGAAAGACTCAACAAGACCTTGATCTAACAATTGGGCTTGTTCACCACCACCCATAATGATGACTGGGATGAACTTCTCCTGTATTTGTTGATGGCCTGCCGGACAAGTCAGCACGGAGCCATGGCGTGCAGCCCAGCGCCGCTCATGTACGGATAGGAGTTACGGACTCCTGTTGATCTGCAGTGTGGTTCACTGCCGGTGCACACTGATAGACCCCCGAGGGAGGGTTATGCACATCACTGGGAGGTGTCGTCCACCAGACGGCGGTCTCCTTGGGTTAACCTGAGGCGGTCCCTTCGGGTGGGTGCCTGGAATGTCCTATCCCTAAGAGAGGATGATCACCTGTCTCTGTTATCATCTGAGCTCAAGCGTTTGGACATCGGGATTGCAGCTCTCTCTGAGGTTCGGAGACCGGATTGCGGCGAGATAATGGTGGGTGGTTACACCTACTATTGGTCTGGTCGCTCTGATGGTTACCATACCCAAGGAGTTGCTGTAGCTGTGTCCAATAAGCTGACCCCAATGATAATTGAGGTAACACCGGTCAACGAGCGTATTATGAGATTAAGGATTCGTCACTCCTTGGGTGTCATTTCCCTGGTCTCTGTTTATGCTCCGACTGAGGCGAGTGATCTCACCGTGAAGGATGCATTCTACGCCACGCTCGAGTCTGTGGTTGATCAGTTCCCCAGATGAGATACACTTCTAGTCTTGGGGGATTTCAATGCATCGACTGGAACTGATAGGGATGGTTATGAGGTGTGTGTTGGTCCCCATGGGTCAGGAACTATGAACCAGAATAGCACTAAGTTCCTTGACTTTGCAAGAAGTCATGGACTTAGGGTGGCTGGTTCATGGTTTCAGCGCCCGCAAGCTCATCGCTGGACTTGGTATTCCAACGCTGGCAGTGTGGCAAAGGAGATTGACCATGTCCTCATTGACGGTCGTTGGAGGATGATCCAGAACTGCAGGGTCTACCGGAGTGCTCAGTTCCTCAATACTGACCACAGGCTTGTTGTAGCAACTCTAAAGCTGCACCTTAAATCCTGGAGAATGGTACCATCCCAGCCTAGGCTGGATGTTGCCAAGCTCAGGGATGAGAGAGTAGCTGAGGAGTTTGCGAACAGGCTGAGTGGACACTTGGGGGGTCTGGGTGCTTTGGGGGGTCCTGAAGAGTTGTGGAGCGCCTTCAAGACCACCGTCCTTGATGTTGCTGGTGGATGCCTTGGAGCTCACCGCAGGGCAAAGAAGAATTTTGTCTCTCAAGGGACACTGGATACCATTGACCAGAGTCGCAGGGCCAGGCTGAATGGTAGAGCTGAGCTGTTCAGGGAGCTGAGGCGTAAAACTACGTGCACTGAGGGTGGACAAGGAGGCCTATGTGCGAGGAATCTGTGAGGGGGTAGAGCATCACCTGTGGACAGGTGATTCTCGTCCCGCTTACAGGGGAATTCGCGCATTACGTTCATCCAAGCCCATACCTCGGAGCACTACAGTTCGAGCAGAGAGTGGTAGGCTCTTGACAGAGGAGTCTGAAGTGAAGGCTCGCTGGGCCGGTTACTTTGAGCGGTTGTACCAGGCTGATCCCCCAACTGTCGAGTTGGACGTCAAGGGTGTTACAATCCCTGTTGCTGACCCTCGAATCAACTGTGGTCCACCTACGCTTGTGGAAACACGGGTTGCGGTGAACCAGTTGAAACGGGGCAAAGCTCCAGGGATCTGTGGCATCCATGCTGAACTTCTCAAGGCTGGTGGAAATGCTGCACTCGTGTCGTTGCATGCAGTTTTGTGCTCTGCCTGGAACGCAGGCATCATCCCAACTGACTGGAAGAGGGGCCTTGTTGTCCCTCTCTGGAAAGGGAAGGGTGATCGCCAAGACTGCAACAACTACCGAGGGGTGACGCTGCTCTCAGTGCCGGGCAAGGTCTTTGCTCGGATAATTCTTGATACTCCCTCTTACGGTATGACAGACCTGAGCCTCGTCCTGGTGGAGGTGTTGCTCTCTTCATCAAAGACTCTATTCCTCACTCTCCATGCACTGCTCTCACTCCCCCACACCCCCAGGAATACCTCTGGCTTCGGCTTCCCCTCCACTCCCACCTCATGTTTATATGTGTACTGTACCGTCCACCGAACAGTGATGACTCCATCTACATCTCACTATCCGAAAACATGGACCATCTTCTATCTTCTCATCCAAACTCTCTCTTCCTCTTATGTGGTGACTTCAATTGTCATCACGCCAGTTGGCTAGGTGTGGGTACCTCTCTCACCTGCCATGGCACCTCAGCAAAAGCTTTCTGCGACTCATTGGGACTGACTCAATCGGTCAACTTCCCGACCCGGATCTCAACCAATGGTACTCCATCTCTTCTGGATCTGATTTTGACAAATTTCCCTGACAATATCTGCTGCTCTTCCTTCGCTCCAATTGGTTCTTCTGACCACGTCCTTGTTAAAGTGGACATCTCTCTGGCTGTTATCAGAGAACCACCTCACCGCCGTCGAGTCTGGCATTTCACTCAAGCCGACTGGCAGGGTCTCCGAGCAGCCATCAAACTTACAGACTGGTCTCCTATCACTACTTTCTCAAACATCAACTCATCCTGGGAATTCTTTCAAAGAAACTTGCTCTCCCTCATGCACAGATTTATCCCCTCTCGTGTTCAGTTGTCTTACCCTTCCTCCCGCCCTTGGTTTACTGAAGATTGTGGCGAGGCAGTCGTCCTGAAACAACTTGCCTTTGCCTCATGGAAAGCAAACCCAACTGAGGGCAATCTCAGTTCTTTCCACAAAGCTCTGAACAAGTGTGTATCTACCCTCAGGAGAGCCAGAAAACAACATCTTTCTCATCTCAAGTCTGAACTCTCAAACCTCTCTCCCTCCTCAAAATCCTGGTGGCGTTTAATCAAATCTGTTTCTGGTGTATGTTCCCCCTCCATCCCCTCCCTTACCTCAAATGGCCGCACTGCTGATTCCACACGTGATAAAGCTGAATGTCTAAACTCGGTGTTTGCAGCTAAATCTTGTGTCCTAAACCCATCACTATCTCTACCCACTTTACCCAGTCGCACCCAACTGTCCCTGGACTCTGTATCCTTTTCTCCTGACAAGGTGGAGAGCTTGCTTTCAAAGCTCGAGTCAGATTCTGCAACCGGTCCAGACGGCATCAGCCCACGTGTCCTCAAAGCCTGCTCTTCTGCTCTTGCTCACCCTCTCTCTGTTCTATTCACCCTCTCATTTGCCCAAGGTCATCTGCCATCTGCTTGGAAATCTGCTAACATCACTGCCCTGCATAAAAAGGTGCAAAAACAGATCCCTATAACTACAGACCAATCAGCCTTCTCCCAATCATCAGCAAGGTGATGGAATCCATCATTGCCTCAGATATGAAATCCTTCCTCTTCTCCAATGGCTTGATTTCCAATCATCAATTTGGTTTCAGACCAGGTCACTCTACCCTGGATATGCTGCTTCTGCTCTCCCATCAATGGATGGAGGTCCTCAATGCCAGACAGGAAATCCGAGCCGTATCCCTGGACATATCACGTGCTTTTGACACAGTCTGGCACCCTGCCCTACTCACCAAACTCTCTTCCCATGGTATTCAAGGCCATCTCCACTCATGGCTCGCAGACTTCCTCTCCTGTCGCAGTCAACGTGTGGCCCTAAATGGAGTTCTTTCATCCCCTCTTCCTGTCCAGGCTGGAGTTCCTCAAGGTAGCGTTCTGGGCCCTGTTCTTTTTCTGGTTTTCATCAATGATCTCTCGGACTCTCTGGAAAATCCTCTATTTCTCTTTGCCGACGACTCCACCCTCTGCCGTACCATCTGTCATCCCTCAGACCGGCAAGCAGCAGCTTCTTCACTCACTGCAGATCTGGATAAAATCACAAACTGGTCCAACACGTGGAACATGTCTTTCAATCCACACAAATCTCACACTCTCACTATGTCTCTTCGAAAGGACCGTTTACAAACCCGGCCCATCCACTTTCTCAACAATCCTCTGGAAGAAGTCTTTTCTTTCAAGCTTCTAGGTCTCACTATCTGCCATGACCTTTCCTGGGAAAGTCACATTTCCAACCTCGCCTCAAAAGCCAGTCGCCGACTGGGAATCCTCCGTCGTGCTAAGTCCTTCCTCGGCCCTCTTGAGCTCCTGACCACTTACAAAGCTTTTGTCCGTAGCCTGATGGAGTACTGCTCTCCCCTCTGGGCTGGTGCTCCTGCCTCCCACCTTTCTCGGCTTCACGCTGTCGAAACCAGGGCATTTAAGATCATCGGCATCTCCCGCAATGAAGCTGAGTCTTTGGGCCTCTCACTCAATCACCGCAGGTTGGTCGGTGGTCTTTCTGTCTTCTACCGACTCCTCTCCAGCCTTGCCCCCCTTGCTCTCTCTGCGATTTGTCCCCACCACATTTCCACAGGGCGCTCAAGATCCGCCAACAACCCCCTTCTGGTAAAACTACCAAAATCACGAATCACTGCTCATCTTCACTCTTTCATTCCTCTTTTTCCCGCCTTTGGAATAAACTTCCTCACTCTATTCTTTCCCATTCTTCCCTCCAGGCTTTCAAAACAGCTGTTCACCACCACCTCTTATCTTCCCCCATCCAAATCCTCGATCTTTTCTACCCCCGATAATCCACCCAAGCCCACTTCCTTCATTTCTCCTACTTTCCTTCCTGAAAGTCCCTGAAATGTCCATCTTCTCTTCGCCATGTTCCCCGTCCCATCCCCATCCCTCTCCCTTCCACAGTTCACCTAATGTGTCTGTTCCCCACTGTTTTGTCCCTTCCACTCCCGCCCCTCTTGTCTCATGCCTCCTTGCTGTGAGTTGTGTGTTAGCTCTCATACGAGCCTCGACCAAGGTATACAAAAAAAAAAAAAATTCTTGATAGGGTTCGCCACCATCTGCTTGAGCACCAGCGCCCAGAGCAGTCAGGCTTTACACCAAAGAGGTCAACGATTGACCGTATCCTTGCACTTCGTGTCCTCACCGAACGCAGACGAGAGTTTCGGCAGGGGCTGCTTGCAGCCTATGTTGATCTCTGTAAAGCGTTCGATTCAGTGAATCGGGATGTCCTCTGGAGGATTCTTGGTCTTCATGGGGTGCCACCAAAACTGATCGATCTGATGTCTGAACTCTACTCTGGTACTGAGAGTGCTGTGAAGTGTGGTGGTACCATCTCTGACTTATTTCCAGTTGTTACTGGAGTTCGTCAGGGATGTGTACTTGCCCCCACACTTTTCAGCACTTGTATGGACTGGATTCTAGGGAGGATGTCGGAGAGATCAAGTTGCGGTGCATCGTTTGGGAATGTCAAGATTTCGGACCTTGACTTTACAGATGATGCAGTCATCTTTGCGGAGACTTTAGATATCCTCTTGGGGGCCCTCGAGGTGCTGAATGAGGAGTCGGAGCCGTTGGGATTACGGGTTTCTTGGGTCAAAACTAAGATCCAGGCTTTCGGTGACATCTTGGATGCTGCTGTCCTGTCTGTGTCTGTTTGTGGTGAGGATGTTGAGGTCGTGGAGAGATTCACTTACCTTGGCAGTGATATTCATGTCTCTGCTGGCTGCGAGTCAGAGGTCAATAGACGTCTGGGTCGGGCCTGGGGAGTCATGGATTCACTGGATCATGGGGTGTGGCGCTGCCGGTACCTGTGCGGGAGGACGAAAGTCCAAGTCTTCAGGTCCTTGGTACTTCCAGTCTTGCTCTATGGGTGCGAGCCTTGGACTCTGACCAAGGATCTGAGACGGAGACTTAATTCCTTTGGTACTAGGTCTCTTCGGAGAATCCTTGGCTATCGCTGGTCGGATTTTGCGTCCAACGAGCGGTTGCTGAGAGAGACTCGGATGAGATTTGTTACCTGCATAGTCCGTGAGCGTCAGCTGCGGCTGTATGGACATGTGGCTCGTTTTCCTGACTCTGATCCTGCTCACCAGATTCTCTCAGCGAGGGAGTCTCATGAGTGGAGGAGGCCAGTGGGTCGACCACGTGCCTCATGGTTGCAACAGGTTGACCATCATCTCAAGGAGATGGGGATGGGCCTGGCATCTGCCTGGGGGATGGCCAGATGGAGGCCCCTGGAGTACTGGCGGAAAGTGGACACAGCGACGCGCTGTTCTGGCACATGCTCCCATACCTGACCTGACCTGGGAGGAAGGCATGGAACGGGTCCATGCCTTTGCGCACCGCCAACTCCATCTGGCGGGTGAAAAGATGAAGTGCAAGTGCGACCACCAGAATCAGGTGAGCATGTACTCTCCGGGGATGAAGATTCGGTTCTTCAATCCCCAGAGAAGAAGGGCAAATGCCCAAAGCTCACCTCGCCTTGGCAGGGCCTAGGGGTTGTCCTGTTGCAAATATGTGGTGTGGTGATTAAGATCAAAATTGGCCCACGCCCCTGGATCTAGTTCCCCCCCAGAGGCCCTAGAGGCCCCCCTAGATCATCCACGTCGACCAACTGCGCCCTTACAGAGGTAATGAAACTCCCAGTGGATCACTCTCACGTTAGAGGCAGAGGCTAGGCCGAGCACCTCCATGGACGTGGGGAGCTTGTTAGAGTAGAGTAGGGGAGAGAGTTTTTGAGCCCATGTGGGTGTGAGTGAACCTCCCCTCCCTTCCCCCTCATGCAGGGCAAAGAAGCACTAGAAGGGGGGTAGTATGAGAATAGTTATGCCCACATGGGGTCACAAGAAATAGTTGCCTTCATGGGGGCACAGGGGCACAAAGATAGTGGGAATAGCACAAGGATAGGGGGATTAGCAGTAGATGAGGGTGTTGGAGACAGTGTTAGAGATGGTTGACATGTAGTGGGGAGGTCGGTAGCTTCGCAACATTGAGTTAAAAGGAGCGTGCATCGTGTAAGGGATGACGAGGTGAGCAGGAGTTCGTCAGTGGGAATTAGTTATTTAGATGGTGCCAGTGTGGAAATGAGAATGAGTGTGTATGGAATGAATGTCGGTCAGCAGCCAGAGAGTGAATGTGAGTGCAGCATATATGGTATGCCTGGTGTTGGCTTAATGGTTAGGGGTGGTGGGCTTAGGATCTGAGGATCCTGAGTTCAAATCCCACTCGGCTGTTGAATTAATACCAGGTGGGGTTGACTCTGCCTGTCATCCTTCCGAGGTCGGCAAAATGAGTGCCAGCTTGCTGGTATCCTGTGTCGGAGTGGCGACCCGTCCAGAATTGTACCCAATAGCCAAGGAGACTGCTTAGGCAGCACCAACGCTCTGCAGAGAGTATGGTCCCAGTGGATGGATGGATATATGGTGTGAAGGAATGAATGGGATGGAGTGATTCCCTGCCCAAGGAAACCCAGGGCTAGTTAAGAGATTAGCTCGGGGGATTTAGTCAAATTTACAATGGAGATCGTTTTGCGGTTGGTGCCGTGTGTTGGAATGTTTTTGTTTTGCAGGTGTGCAACGACTTTTGACGGGCTGGGAGTGTGGCTCGTGAGAGCTGAGTATTGTTGAAGAAAGCACCCTTGGTGCTCGGGGGGGGGGGGTCTGTCGACCAAGGTAGGTCAGGTGTGTGACGAGACCGAATTGATTCAATTTTGGTGAAGATACGAATCATTCCAGAACTTTTTCATTGTTGTTTTCACCATTGAGAGATAGGTCCAAAAACGATAAATAGCACTATATCTCAAAAGGTGATGGATGGATTCAGATGAAAGTTGGTGGACAGGTTGGGTGTGTGATAAGGAGTAATTGATTCGACTTTGGTGAAGATCCTAATCTGGATCCGGATACGATTATTATTTATTTATTTGAGTGATATTTGTCACCATTGAGCGATGGGGCTAAAAATGATATTGCATATCTCAAAAAGTTGTAGACGGATTCGGATGAAATTTGGTGGACATGTTGGGTGTGTGACTAGGAGTAATTGATTCGATTTTGGTGGAGATCCGAATCCGGATCCGGATCCCGAGAATTTTCAAGTGATTCTTCACCTTTGAGAGATATGGCCAAAAACGATACACAGCACAATATCTCAAAAGGTTAAAAATGGATTGCAATGAAACTTTGTGGACAGGTTGGGAGTGCCACGAGAAATAATTGATTCAATTTTGGTGAAGATCCGAATCCGGTCTGGATCCGAGAATTATTTAATTTTTGAAGTGATTCGTCACCATTGAGTGATGGTGCTAAAAAACGATATTGCATGATATCTTAAAAATTGTCGATGGATTCGGATGAAACTTTCTGGACAGGTTGGGTGTGTGATAAGGACGAAGTGATTCAATTTTGGTTAAGATCCGAATCCGGATCCGAGAATTTTTTGAGCGATTCTTCACCATTGAGAGATGGGGTCAAAAACGATATTGCATATCTCAAAAAGTTGTGGATGTATTCCGATGAAACTTGCTGGACAGATTGGGTGTGTGACACGGACGAAGTGATTGAATTTTGGTAAAGATCTGTATCATATCCGAGAATTTTAAAATTGATTCTTCATCATTGAGAGATGGAGCGAAAAACTATGTACGTCATGATATTTCAAAAAGTTGTTGACGAGTAATGACAAAACTAGGTGGATCAGTTGGATTGGTGACAAGAACAAGCCAATTTGATTTTGGTTGAGGTCCAGATTCAGATCCGACCTATCATTGGGATACAAAATGTGAACTGTTCAGCCTGGCGGAGGTATGCATTCTTCCGAGTGCTGTTCAGTTTCGCCAAGTAAAGCTTTGAGTGGTTTTTACCTTCGCCAGAGGAGAGAGTATTGCATTTGGTTCCGTTTGTCTGTTCATTTGTCATTTGCGAAAATCGAAGATTTTTCAAGTCTATTGGTTGATTGCATGCGTTATTCTGTCTGTCTGTCTGTCTGTCTGTCTGTCTGTCTGTCTGTCTGTCTGTTGGGTCGCCGAAATAGGTGACCCTTATTGTCAGTAATTCTGTCTGTTTGTTTGGATGTTTGTTCGTTTGTCATCAGCATAATTGGTAGGAAACGTGGACGGATTTTGACCAAACTCGGGTGGTAGGTACATCTTATGACCTCGTGCTTTGGAAATTGTGATGGTTGCTAGGGACGCTTTGGTTCCCTAGCAACAACCGAAAAACCTTCAAAATCGGTACCGTTCACGTGAAATCAATTCCGAAAGCCATTATCCCACGTAGGGTTATGAAATTTGGCACGAATGATCTACAGGTGATGCTCTATCACCTATATTCCGGTTTTTGTGATATATGGAATACTTTACCCACAGCACCCCCTACAATTAGGGTATGCGCGAAAATTTGCGAAAATTGAAGGCCCCCTAGCGACCAGGTGAGTGCATCGATACGAATGAAACTTTGCAGGTTCATGGTACTCAATGAGTACTACAACTTTGCCTCAGGACATATTGACCGATTTCGCTTAGGTCAGGGGTCAAAGGCCAATTAGTGCAAAAATCGATAATATGCGAGAGCTGGAGGTGCCTTCGCGCCAAATGCTACTCCTCCTCGGGTTATGGTCGGATTGTCATGAAAATTCACAGTAATCATCTGGAATACATTCTGCACAAACAATCGAGCCGGATTTTCAATTTAGATCTTTGTTCACCCACAGCACCCCTCGAACTTTGGGGATTTCCGATTTCAAACCGCATTTTCGGTACTTTTCATTCGAATGGATACCGAATAGTTATCAGTAGATGGAACTGGATGAGATTTGATTGGAATAATCTTAAGGTGATTCCCTATCCGCTATATGACATCCATTTTGCTCTCTATCTTATAGTTTCCATGCTCGGCGACCCATCGCCGCCTACCAGCTTGTTTTTCTATTTGCTTGTATGTTTATCACTTACAGGTCACAATTTTAAACCGATCTTCATGAAACTTAACCACGAGGTTCAGTTTGTCATAAGCAAGAAGCCTATTGTTTTTGAGGTCTAAAGGTCAACAGGTCAACATAGGCTAAAGGTCAACAACTTAAGTGAGATTTCTAATATTCTCATTTTTCATCCGATTGACTTGAAATTAGAATATAATTTAGATTTTAGGTCACTGAATTCAACTAGTGAATTATTTCTGAGGTCAACATCAGGCAATAGGTAAACATAGGCCAAAAAATCGACAGTCATTTCGAAAATTGTCATTTTTCGTGCATTTCACTTGAAATTTGAAGACTATTTTTATATTTTGTCATTGAATTCACAAAAAAAAAAAATTTTAAGGTCAAATTTGATTTTATGTATTTGGCAAGTATCTTGCTGTGCATGATATATTGTTACGAATCTGGAAACCATTCGCATTCACACATACAGTTGACCCAAAGTTTAGTTATTTCGTTAAGGATATGTGGATAGTTAGAATCTCTCCCCTATGTCGAATGGGTTAATTTCATGTGTGCGCTGCGGGTTTATTTTATAGTCAGGTTTTTAAAATCTTTACATCTACCGACGCCAGCGGAACCCTCACTTCACTCCTCCTCCCACTATGCGGGCGAACAAGCGCTTCACCCGCCCAGCATTCACTTTACACCATGGCGCCATAACGCACGTGTTTCTGACTGCGGACATGGGCGGAGCCCCCTCGCCTCAGAGCCGACTCCACCCCAGCAAGATGGAATGTTCCTCCCGTCCAATCAGGGGTGAGATCACCTCAGCTCTGACTCTGCCGCGTCATAGAAGAATGTCTCCCCTCTCAACACTGGGGAGGACAACAAAAGAGCCTCTCTCGGGGGAGGAGCACCGAGACGCCGACACGCCCCCCCCCCCTCCTCAAATCGCGGCTGGCCACCACGACACCCGAAAACGCCCCATCCAATCCGGAGGCGAGTTACAGGAGAGCGGATCTCTCCACCCCGCATGGGGGTGGGGGGCGGAGGGATAAGAAGGATCGTGAGCTGTATCCGTGGGTTGTTCCTTGGTTCTTTGGAGGTTGTTCCTTGCTTCTGGTCTGCTGGCTCTCCTGGTCGTTGGTCATCATTCGTGGCTGGCCGGGTCTTTCGTAGGATCCTGGCTGCGCTCGTTGGATTCTGGTTCTTGGGTTCGAGTCCCACCGTGGTGGGTTGCGTTGGAGCGCTCGAGCTGGGGATCCCCATTCCTGTCCACGGACTTTGAGCTCCACAAGTGCGAGTCAGTAAAACCGCATGAGGCAGCCAGGTACCCAACCAGACTCTGACCCCCAGCTTGCCTATCCTCCGTGGATGGAGGGTCCAATAAAGGCCAGCCGGCTCCATTTCTTTTTGGGTGTGTGTGTGTCCGTGTGTGGCCAGTCTTGTAAGTAAAACTGTTAAGTGATTGCCATTGTACATTTGCCTACATTGATATTCGTGATTAAGACTGCTCTGTGTTTCCCTCCCTATTACCTTGTAAATAAATAACTGTTAAATGTTCCAGTTCGTTGTCTGTGTTTTCCTTCATTGACTCAGCATGGTTCGGGCTTGAGAATTAGGGAGGCCGATTGTGCCGTAAATTGTTATTTGAGCCGGTGCGACTTTGATAATTCCCGCTCGGTTACGCCAGATCCGATGTGGTAACAGCGACTCGGTTCGGACAAAGCCGGCCGAGGGTGTGGCTTCCCCAGTAGCTAGACCACGTGGCTAATTAGGTAAATTGGAATCAGACAAAAAGACCCGAACCGCGCAGTTGAGATATTGGTGTCCATGGTCTATTAAGCGACCTGTCGACTTCGGAGTTATCCGGAGTGATGACCTTCAATTCCGGGTGTTCGGAGGGGAGATGGCCCAACTGCTCCATCTAGCGGTCGTTCCCTGTCACTGAACCCCGACACCACTACAATTGGTGTCATGAGCGCGATTCGGACCCCTCCGCCTCCATAGAGAAATTCATGGGACTCGGATCAGGGGTGAACGGAGCAACCCCCCCTCCCCATTCCTTCCAAATTAAGAGCATTCAAATTTATTCTCAGGACAAGCCATAGTGGGCCAAAATGAGCTGGAACAGGTGGGTTCAGACCTAAGCTTCGGGGAATCCATGGTCCAGGATGACACCTCCATGCAAGAAGACGCCCCCCCCCCCGTGATCAGACCCAGAGGTTGTAATGGGTGCGGGAGGGGCGGCATATGACCACCCCCCCCCCGATCCCTGCCGGTTCTGCACACCATCATGGCGGATCAGCTCCACCAAGTCCATTTGACTTGAGCCACTTAGTGGAAATACTAACGAACATGCAAAACCAACAGATGGGTGAGAAGCAATGAATGGATGCGAATGTACGAAGAATGGATGCAAACATGCAAGAACTGAGGAAGGATTTGCATGACAAAATGGATGAGATGAGGGGGTGATATGCGAACACAGAGAGAGGGGAAATGCAGAGCATGGGGTTAAACCTGCAGGTGAGTCTGGATGCAAAATGGGGGTTAAAGGCAAAATGCGGACGATGGACTGGGTAAAATGATGCCTGCACGTGGAGGAACGACCGAGTCAGGGGGGAGTGTAACAGTTGTTCGGACCGCAATGGAGACGGGCAAGGTTGAGGGGACGAGCGACGCCGTAATTATTGGGGGAGAGACATAATCACCTTCAATCACCTTCATAATCAACTGCTTCAACTTCTTGTGTTCCAATGTACAAACGAACACTATCAAACGTGTTCCAGAAGAAATCATTTACGAGTGTTGCGTTTGTGTTAGTCACAGCCTTAGTGAATGTAAATTTACACAACAAGAAACTTTCGGATAGATTCAAATAAGTTTGTCGATTATTTATTTCAAAACTTTTTGTTCCATTTGCATTCGAATCTGTTCCAGTTATTGCATTTACCTTGAAGTAATCTTTTTTAGTGGAGTTTGAGATGACAATGGTATCATCCAAATCAGAGATACTATCAATTGTTTCCATACTTGTATTTATTGAGGAAAAAAGATGTTAAAACTTTTGAAACCCTGACCCAAGTATTTGAAATATTTTCTGTCGTTCTTGGGTAGACAACTGAGTTTTGCCTTTCTTAATTTCTTTAATTGCTTATGATTTATGAGATTCCTTTTGGGCATCTTTTATACTCTATAGCACCCGATACATATCCCACAGCGGAAGCAGTTGAATCAATTCGGTCTTTATGTTTAAGAATAGTTGAACCTATACCCATTAGAATATCAATTATCCCATCTCTAAATTGATGACCGACACCCCTTTGTCTTTTAGGTTTATAGTATCCTCTACCAAGATACATACCTTCACCCTTGTAGTATGGGGAAAGGAACATCCCATCCCCTGTAATTATTTTATATTTTCCCAACTCGTGTTTCCTCACAATAACCATCGTATTTATTTATTGGAAAACTTCACGTAGGTGAATTCTGATGGATATAATTTCTCCATTCAAATAAATCATGCGATTATCTTGGTCGTTTATCCTAAAATTTACTCTCTATATGGTTTTTCCTGAAACAGGGAGATAAACCAGATATTTTGGTTCCATATTGAATTTATAACCAATTGGGGTTGAGTATGCGCTGAATGAAAATATTGTATTTGTTCTTATTCCATCATTATAAGCACCATCAATCAAATCACAGTGAATTAATACCGAATTTATTCCTGAGGATATTTGAATGACATTATCACTGTAAAACATCCAATTAATTTCAATCTTTTTTGAGGAGAAACCTAATAACTCTCTAAATGAATTATCAATTGTGAAATCAACCTTGTAGTTATTACTTACGAAATCTTTATGACTTCCGTCATCTGTTTGTGTGTTTGTTTGTATGTGTGTTTGATTGTTTGTAGGCACGATAACTCGAGAACGGAAGAAGCTACCAATGTCAAATTACACCACGTGATTCAGGAGGGTGATGGCTAGTGCTGATTAGATTTTGGTCAAAATCGGTCAAAGGTCAAGGTCACAGTGAGGTCAAACATTCGATTTTTGATGGTTTGGTACAGAATCATGGTAGAAACTTCTGGTTTGCCTCGCTACCTTCTCGAGAGACAGCTTTTATTAGACAAGGTCAGAGGTCAAGTTGACGATTCCGTAAGTACCAGTCTATGACTGCTTGTTTTTAAGTTTAATCGTTGATTTTGAAGTATGTTTTGGAATATCGATAACAATATTTTTTGGTCCATCACCCTGTTTTCAGAAGACGAACAATTTCGGAAGATATTTGAGAAATCTCATATGCTCCGGGTGAAACTGTTATCGTTTTGTATCCACTTCCCAGATTATAACTAAACTTTTCATTTTTCTCGGTTATATTAAATAAGGTATTATAATATAAGTTTCCATGGACAATAAAGACGCCTCATATTCTTTTGTTGCGTCAAGTTGTAGTGGGTTTGCGAATGAAGATGTGTGGTCGCTTGTGAAATTAAAACAAATGATTGTGCTTCTCATCTTATTTAATATGAGATAAAATGTCTTTGTATTGATATTTATTAATTATTTTCATGTTCATTAATTGGTCTAAAATGGCTGATGCTTCATTAAAACAATTGTTCTTTCCAGCCTTCTTACCACCTAAGAACAATAACAGTCTATGAACTATTTGTGATGGGTCATTTGGAAAAAAACTAACACCTGAACCAAGGATATTTAAAGCCTGAATAATGTGTTTCTCCTTCTCATTCTTACTACTTTTAGGAGAAAGCCTAATCCTCCACATACATATACATATATATATATATATATATATATATATATATATATATATATATATATATGTATACATTCATATATATACATACACACATACATACATAATATATATATATATATATATATATATATATATATATATATATATACATTCATATATATGTACATACATTCATATATATGTACATACATATACATATAATTATACATACATATACATATGAATATATATATATATATATATATGTATGTATGTATATATATATGTGTATGTATGTATGTGTATATATATATGTATGGATGTATGTATGTATGGATGTATGTATGTATGTATGTATGTGTATATATATATATATATATATATATATATATATATATATATATATATATATATATATATATATATATATATATATATATATATATATATATATATATATATATATATATATATATATATATATATATATATATATATATATATATATATATACCGGGCGTAGTGGCGTGCGCCTGTAATCCGGCAATTTGGAGGCTTGGGTTGGAGGATCACTTGAGGATGGGAGCTCTGCGCTGGGCCGCGCTATGAGAGGGTGTAGGGCAGCCCGGAATCATGACGAAACCCAATCCTTATCCCTGTGTTGTAAGAGGCGACCAGGGTTGCTTCAGGAAGGGCATCCGGAGTAAAACCTATGCCAAATACATATATATATATATATATATATATATATATATATATATATATATATATATATATATACATATATATATATATATTTTGTTACGAATTTGGGAATTCGATTGTACACAACATTCAGATTCCTTTCGTCAGCTATGTCGATAAGTGCTTGTTCCCTAGATAGCTCACCTTTCATTGTTCAGAAATCGATTCGATGCTCTGTGGATCGATTTAATAGTTAGGGAACGAACAATGGAGACATCCCTCCCCCTCTTCTGCGAAAAGGAAGAACCACCCTGCCATCCCGTGACTCATGATGCCAACAACTCCCTCCCACCCGTGGCTGAGCGGGGAATGGAGCACGAGGGCATGAGTCATGAGTCACGCCGGAAGCGGGGGAAGGGCGGGAGAAGGATAAGAGGAGATCTTTTCTTTTGTTCGTGGGCAGAGTTGGAGAAGGGAGTTGAGGGGAGTCGTTCAGCAGACCGTCGGGTCCTGCTTGGCTTGCATTAGGGTTGAGGCCTTCAGAAGCTTTTTGCTTCGGCTGGCTCAGTGAGCTTCGGCTGAGGCCTGGCTCGGGAGGAGGCTTTTTGGATTCTTTTTGCTTCGATGGTTCCGTGAGCTTCGGCTTCTGCTTGGCTCGGGAGAGCTTTTTGCTTCAAGCTGCCCTGTTTGGAAGAAAGTTAAGCCGGTCACTCGGCTCGAGCTGCGAGTGGTGGCTTCTTCTTCTTGGTTCGTGGAGCTCTTTGTTCTCCATTTTGGTACCCGGCTTGGTGCGACTCATCGACCTCTTCGTGGAGGTGGTTCCTCGGGGAAGCGACACATCGACGGGAAGGATCGGCGCCTCGTCTCACCCGCACGTGTTGAGAACCGCGGGAGGATTCACGGGAGCTCAGGAAGGATCGCAGCTCACGGCGATTGGATCCAGCTCGTTCTCGCTGGAGCCCGGGTCCGAACAACTTGAAGACCACACGAGGTGGAGAGGTTCGAGATAGGTTCTGAGTTTCAGCTCACCTGTCCTCCGAGTTGGAGCTCGTTATTAAAGGCCTCTGCCACCATTTATTGGGTGTGTGTGTGTGTGTGTGTGTGTGTGTGTGTGTGTGTGTGTGTGTGTGTGTGTGTGTGTGTGTGTGTGTGTGTGTGTGTGTGTGTCCGTGGGCCCATCTAATAAGTAGGAAATGCTGTTAAGTGCAAGTGACTGTACATAATAAGTAGACGGTTGTAGTTCTTTTGTCGTGCTTTTGTTGCTTGTATAATTGCATACGTGTTTTACCTTGTTTAATTGCATACGTGCTTTATTATAATAAATGTCCTTGTGTGAATGTAAACCTGTTCGTTGCGTCCATTCCCTCATTGAACTGCCCCATCTTGCACTCGGACTATAGTTGGTTTTTAAATAGCCGGTAAAGTGATCGGGTCCAACGGGACTGCGCGATAATACCCCGCTCGGTTATCCCAAAAGGAAGCGAGCTGCTTAAGCGGCTCGTTTCCAAGCGGTCCCATTGAGGTACAATCTCTCGGTAACCTACCCGCGCGAATAATTAGGTAAATTGAAGATTTGGCGATCGGACCCTGTAACGCGGGTAGAGTGCGGACAGGGTTGTGGTGTAGTTAAAACACACCCGTGGCTGGTTTCCGGCGCTGATCCGGAAAGCCGCGACTGGATTGTCCGTTCGGTGGGCGAAGCGGCCGCTATTGGCGAGACGCGGTCGTTCGCACGTCGACGGGCGGGAAATCTACAACACTGGTGTCAGCGAGCGGTAAACAGATTCATTCCCCTCCAAACTAAATTAACGGGAATCGGACCAAGGGTGTGAAGAGCGACCCTCCGTTCCCATTAAATTCCGGGCTTTCAAATTTTTTTATTACCATATGCAAGATGGCGGTTCAAGGTGAACGGGAGCAGGGGGTAATGGATTTAGAAATGCTAGAATCCATGGTCCAGGACGAGATCCCCGTGCAGGGTCCGTGCTGTGCTACGCACGAGGCCGCCACGTGCGCGCCTGTGGGAGTGAAGCCCGGTCCGTAAACGCATGTGGCGGATTAGCCGATCCCATGGACGGACAGAAGGTAGGCTGGATTATGGATTTGGACCAGACTGGTTCTCCACTCGAGCGTGTGTGTGAAGCTCCGACGAGGAGAGCACCTGTGTTCGCATGGAGAACCCCTCGAAACGCGAGGTTTGCTCTGGATGCGCAGGGTGACGTCATGGCTGCATCTATGGGTGAGGTCAGGCAGGAGGGAAATCACTGCCGGACGTTGCCATCCGAGAAGGGACGAGGTGTGTGGAGCGCGAACAGCTGCCATGACGTCACGGAAAGAGCGCAGGTTGCGAGTTGCCGCTCGTGCGCGCATTAAAAAAAAGCAAGCCTCGCTTCGGGTGAACAGGATTCCCTGGGCAAGGGGTGGAAGACCCCCCTGTCCAGAGGGCACAGGAAGTACTAGTTAGGAGGATGGGTTAGAATTAGTTAGATCGGCTTCATGGGGACATGGGTTGTTCCTCATGGAGCCCGTGGAATGGATTCGTTCGAGGGATTTCTGTTTAGATTGAGGAAATGGGAATTGTTGGATTTTTGGAGACACGGACAGACTGGAAATGTGTAGTGGAGACGTAGCTTAGCTATGTAGAGTAAATGGAACGTGCATGAGTTTTAAGGGATGACGAGGGAGCATGAGTTAGTCAGGGGATTTAATTAGGGAGGATGGCAGTAAAGAGTGTTGGTGTGAGTTGTGAAATGGAAAGTGTGTGAGGAATGTGTGTGGGACAGCAGGCTGAAGTGTTGACTGGAGCGAATGTAGTATGCATGGTGCGAATGACTGGTTGTGGGGAGGAGTGATTCCCACCAAGAGACCCTGGGGTCAGTTTAATGTTTAGTTAGTGGGTTATTCAAATTTACGAAAAGGAGGAGGTCGTTTTGTTGTTGGTGTCGAGAGAAGGCACGAAACCCGTTTGGAGGGGTGCAAGAGTTCATGGACCGGCTGAGAGCGTGGCTGTGGAAAGTTGAGTATTTGTTTAGTGGGCACCCCAGACACCAGACTAATCAGCCAGAGTAGGCCAAGGGCCCAAGAGGGGCCGGCATAGTGTAGTTGGCACGGGCGACCCGTCGGAAACGGGACCCGTAGCGCCAGAATGCCACGGGGCAGTGTAGTGGGCACGGGCGACCCTCGGAAAGGGACCCGGGGCATCAACACGCCACATGGGCATCGGAGGGGGGCAATGCTAGAGAGGGCAACCCCCCGCATTGTAGGGAGCCACTAGGCTCGGAGGCAGCCTGTGGGCCTGGGGGTGCTATGGTTAGAGTTCGGCAGAGGGGGAGTTCCTGCCAGTTGAGCCACGCTGCCCAGCCAGGAAATTGTACGAGGGCACAAATTAAAATTTGAGGGCAAGGTCCAAATTTATAATGGACACCAACACAGGCGATGGGAATCATGGTTTTTAGAACCGATAGTTTTAAAGTGTGAGGCGTTTTTGGAAAGCCCTGGGGTAGTTTCAGGTTAATGAATGTTAGGGTAGATAGGAGATGTACCCTTTCGCACCATCTATCCCTTCGCTCGTTGTAGGCCGCTGGACTCACCCAGGTAGATCGCTGAACTCTGAGGAGGCCATTCTGATGCTTTGTTGGGCCTCAAGACAGGACGCTAGTCTCTCCCTATTCCCCTCCAGAGAGGGAACGTAGGGGTTGGGAGTAGGCTAGGTTGACAGGATAGGCGAGCCGGACAATGACGATAAAGGAGGTTAGGGAGCCAATTATGAAAGGGAAATAAAAATAAAGAGGGGCGAAATTTTGTTGTGTTGTGTGGCAAATTAAGGGAGTGGGTATGGACAGCGACAGGCAAAGGCGATAGAGTGGGGGGAGACAGTAGGCTAGGTCCAAGCTCGCCTTCAGAGCGGCCGGCACCACCGCACTCCCTCCAGACCTGATGGAACCACACCAGAGGCCGGCCAGTTTCACCTGCCGGTCTGTTGTGCTGCAGCCGCCTGTTCTGCATGGACTTGCCGTGCCATGCCTCATTTTCCTTCCTCTGCCATGACCCCATGCCTGCTAGCCCTTGTTTGCGTTTGCCCCTATGTCCATCCATCACCATGTGCGCCAGGAACATCCAGTTTTGCAAGGACTGCCCTGCAGGCAGCCCGTGCATCCATCATGCTCATTTGTGTTTTGCGACCATCTCCATCCACTCCCCTGCACCAATGAGTTTGTAATGAATTTTCCCTTTTCCCTTTCACAGATCACAGGTCCTGGGCCATAGTTAAGTAATGGATAAGTTGAGTGAAAATTGTAAATACGTGGAACCTCACCTGCATGTTTGTTTTAGCGCCGGCAATTTTAGTTAAGTTGTCCGAATGAGTCTGAGAGTTTGTTTAGTTAATTACGCAGCGCATTAGGTTATTTATTTTTGGGACACGTATAAAGAAATGTCACACTCAACGATCCGAAGGTAGAACGTACTAGGCCCAAGGGGAAAACTTACACATGCTGGTCACATGAAAATTTGACGACTTGGGACGAGTCTGTAAAAAGGGGAGGGGTAGTGTTACGAATTTGGGAATTCGATTGCACACAACATTCAGGTTCCTTCAGTCAGCTATGTCGACAAGTGATTGTTCCCCAGATAGCTCACCTTTCATTGTTTAAATGTTTAAATTAAAGCAATTGATAGTATCTATGATTTGGAAGATACCATTGTCATCTCAAACTCCACCAAAAAAGAAGATTACTTCAAGCTAAATGCAATAACTGGAACAGACTGGAATGCAAACGGAACAAAAAGTTTGGAAATAAATAATCAACAAACTTATTTGAATCTATCCGAAAGTTTCTTGTTGTGTAAATTTACATGCACTAAGGCTGGGAATAACACAAACGCTACACTCGTAAATGATTTCTTCTGGAAAATGTTTGATAGTGTTCGTTTGTACATTGGAACACAAGAAGTTGAAGCGGTTGATTATGTCTCTGCTGCATCTGAAATGATGAAATTTACACTATATTCATTCTGTGATAGAATGGGGAAGGGGGCTGTCGAAGGTTTTATTCCTGATATGTCAACAGGAACAAACACCGTCCCTGGATATAGTCAAAGGAAAATAATGTATAATGATGATACAAAAGCAGGTAATAGTTTTACTGTGGCAGTTCCTCTTGAAGGTATATTTGGATTTTGTGATCATGATAAAGTTCTGTATGGTCTTCATATTTGATTTCAACTACAAAGGTAGTGATAATGAAAGTAGTGACAACTACAAAGGTGATAATGAAAATAGATTACTTTTTGCTGTTGGTAATGCTTTTGGTGATCAGAATAAATTTGTAATTGATGAAATGAGTTGGTATATTAGTGAATATACTCCTAATCTTAAAACAGAAGAGATGTTGAATTGAAGACTTAACTCAAAGAAACCACTCAATGTATCATACCTTAAAAGAAGATGTCAACACGTTAAACTGAACCAAACCACTTTCACGTGGAATTTGGGTGTTCTGGAAGGAAAGCCACGATATCTGTGGATCATTAAAAAATAAAAACATGGTGATACTGCTACTGATAAGAATAATGCATTGAGTGATAATGCTAAGGTGAAACAACTTTGTGTTTCTCTGGATGGAACATTTTATCCACAAGATAGGATTGGAAATTAATTGGGAAAAAAATGATTATGCTGAAGCATACAAGTCTTACCAAAAGGTGTGTGAAAGTAATGGAAATAAAGAACCTATTTTGGATATGACAGCATTTAAAAGTTTGTATACAATCCATGTGTTTGACCCGAGTGCTCAAAAGGAAACTATAAAGTCTAATCGAGTGGATACTTCCCTATACATTGAAAGAGGAGAGAGTGAAGAAGTTGATACATAGTTTGCTTTTGGAAGAAACAGAATTACAGATTAATACAGATAATGGTGTTATGATTAGTCTCACATAATTTTTTGTTAAATAAATGAGTGGTAAATGTTAGTCAAATCAATCTTCATAAACTATCATCTTGTATTCAAAATCAAAAGCCTTGTACAATTAACGTAAATACAATTCAGAGAAAAGGAGCAGTAAGAATTGATGTTCGGGTCTGCACTGGTTCACAAAGGTATCTTACCATCCATTTTCACTCGCCACCGTGGCCACCAATATTTCACACGGATGGCAGAGATCTTCTCACACCTCCGCCTCAATGCAGCCACCACCAAGCAGAGGCATGCTGTACGGCCCGGATCGCTTGGGCCACATGGCGTGCGGATGGAACAAGCGCATTAATCAGTGCCAACCGCAGAGCGCTGAGGGTGCCCGAGCAGGCATGCAGGGCCAACGCGACCCCTGGGCTAGTCGCCGGAGCATGGCCAGGGAGGTCGGTGCAAGGCAATCATATCACGGGGTTCTGAGCAGGACGATTTCACAGCTCAGCCTTGTCTTGCCGGATGTAAAATGAGGCCGCTTCCGGCTGTGGCGGCCGGGCCGCACAGGGGGCGGGGTCCAATGGGAGCACCCGATTCGGGTGACGACGCATCGCTTCAGATCGTCGCCCCCACCCTTCACCATAGACCTTATAAAAGATGATCACAAAGCCATTCAAAAGTGCTTACCTTGCCTCAAAAGCTGTGATCTCGACATTCGCCGCTGGCTCCACCCACCCACCTGACTCCGCCTGCCTCTCGCCACTGGCTCCACCATAACCCTTCCTCACGCCTGACCGCTCTGCCGATTCTCTGGACTGGTGCACGCGCTGCGCCCAGGACAGAAAGCAAGCAGGAGACAACGTGCCGACTCTCAGGATGGGATCGCTCAATGGAACGTCCCCCAAAGTGTACTGGGTAGCGTGGCCGGCCAACCGTGCAAAGTAGTGCGAGACCGTTAGCCCTCATCTCTCTCATGATTATCTCCTCTTCATCGGGTTGTGTGTGTGTATGTGTGTGTTTGTGTGCGTGTGTGTGTGTGTCATGGTGCCTGTCCTTGCTTAAGTTAAGAGTGTAGAAGAATTTTATTGGGATAAGTCTGCTCTGTGTCTGCTTTTGTGAGTTCCTTGCTTTCTTGTCGCAATGCACAAATTCCCCGCTGTCTCTGATTTCATGTAACAATAAATCTATTCATTATGCCACATATGTTTCCTCACCTGCTTGTCATAAATGCTTCTGTCGAAATGTTCCCAGCTCATTTTTGTCTTTTCTTTCATTGATCTGGCATGGTCTGTGTCCTCGCCTCACCAGGACTTTATTCCTAATGATCCGTTCTCACCAGTACGTCCTCGGCAGTGTCGATCGGCTGCATCTGACCTGGTTCAGACAAAGCGAACTGAGGGAGTGTTCCCCGGTCATGAGGTCATGTGATTATTTTAGGTAACCGGTTAACCCTTTGATGGAGGACCTTAGGTCACGTGGTTGAGTTATTGGCATTCACGGTCGTGTCACAGAGTTATCTGTGTGCGACGGCCTGCGATTCCGGTGGGACCCCGAGATAGCTCCCCCCGCCCCCCATCATGGTCCCCTCACCTGACCTCGGGCCGCAACTATATATATGGTGTGATCAAAAAGTTTGGTGAATGTTGGAAGAAAACAATTTAATTAAACATTAAACACTTCCATTATTCATCCTCTTTGTCATACAGTACTCCCCTCCTCCACATGCACACTTGTTCCACCATTCCTGCCACTGTCAGAAACATTTTCAGAAATCTTCTTTGTTAATCATCTTCAGAAGGTTTATCGTGTTGGATTTGATGTCTTTGATTGTATCAAAACGCTTCCCTCTCATCATTTGTTTCAATTTGTTAAACAGCTAGAAGTCGCACGATGCCAAGTCTGGCGATATGGTAGATTTGGGACAACAGGTATGTTTTTTGCTCCAAAAATTTATTGGAAAGAGAGTGACATGTGGCAGGGCACATTGTTGTGGTGGAGGAGCCACCCGTTCTCCACTGTTTGTGGTCTTTTCCCATCTGACTGCCTCTCTCAAACATTTCAAAAGTTCCTCATATAACGCTGACTTAACAGTAGCAGCTTGGGGAAGAAATTCTGAATGAACCATTACTTCCATGTTGAAGAACGCAATTAGTATGACCTTCACTTTCGATCTCGACTGATGTGCATTTTTCGGTCTTGGTGATGTGGGTGTCTTCCATTGGGAGCTCTGTGCTTTTGTTTCCGGGTCATACCCGTTAACCCACAACATATCACCTTTTCTCACATGGGGTAAGAATTTTGGATCCGAAATGTATCTATCAAACAAGTTGGATGAAATGAAGAAACTATTTTCTTTTTGGTCATCTGTGAGGATGCGCGGAACGAACATTGCACTGATGCATCTCATTTGTCAAATCGTGTCACCCTTGCCTGTACGGAACCCAATGAAAAACTGTTCTCTTCTGCAATTTATTGAATGGTTAAATGTCGGTTTTATCGAGTGCTGTATATATTTATATACTTGACGTAAAATTTATGGACATGACGTCAGCGTCGGGTCATAGAGTCAGCATGATTCTTTGGTTGAATTTAATATTCCTAGCTGCAAACCTCATGACTGGTGATCAGAAGGGCAGACACGATATGCTTGCATGGCAGGCAACACTTGTTACTGACAAGTTGTGCAGCAATTGCTGTGATGGGACTCGATCTGTAACCTGCTGTGTCATCAAGTTAGGGGTTAGATTCAGTTATATCCATGAGCCTAATATGGTCACAAATAAACGATTCTCGGGTAGGTTGTCCTGATGAACCCACAAAGGCGAAATCTAGATTGACATCTCTGCTTTCGTCCATTCATGACCATAGGCTTTAATCACAGTCTGCAAAGGCTTGAATACCACACGGATGCCTCCGAGTTTGGAAGTGATGTGTTGGCATCATTTATGTACATGACGTCAGTGTCATGTCATGGAGTCAGTGTGTTTGTTTGTTTGTTTGAATACTACACCACCATGAAAATTTCTTCCTGAGTTTATCTTGAGTTCTTCCCAAAAGTATTTTCAACATGCTACTCACTGCAATCTCATGTGGTCTCAGAATCCTATTCACCTGTTTCATCAGAACCTGTTTCATCTCCTCTCCTACAACTTTTTTCTCCCTGTGCTGTGATGCATGCATTTGTTGTTGTCACACTACTTTACCATTTCCCCATTTTGTCTGTTGATCCATTACCCCCCCCCCCCTTGCCGTTCTGCTATTCCACGAGCCAAAATATCTGGATAAATAAATTGCGTCATAATATGAAAGAGAGTGCCGCTTCCTCGTGAGACGAGCTCCTGGGGCTCATGCAATCACATCATTTGAGAAGCTACAAACCTTGAACCTAGTTCATAATACTTTACTTTCCTAGTTAACCTTTATTAGGGAAGAGGAGTGCATAAATTCAATAGAAGCAACATGACAGCATCTCTACTGAACATCTTGGCACAAAGAAGAAGACTGTATTTCCATTGGATTATGGGTTACAGGTTAGCTGATAAGTATGTGCACGTACCTGTGAGCTGTCTAGCTTGGGTTAGAATCCTGAGCCAGCTATAAACTGTCATCCTGGTGTTTCACATGTAGGTTAGGGCATCGATGTGTGTACCATCCCTCGGATGGATGTTCCGCTGGAGGATCTGTTTTATCAGTAGTTGTTGGTTGACGTTAAAGATCCCACACTGTTCTTCCAAAGGGAAAGTGAGCTATTGCCGGTACCCTGGCAAAATTGCAAAATGCTGCACACTCAGTCAAGTATCCTGCGTTGGACTGGCGACCCATTCAGGATTGTAAGTCCTAGCTCATTAATCTACCTTGGCAGTCAATTACCTGCCGAATGGTACAAGGCGGATGAACAAACAAAAAGTGAAATTTGCGATCATTTTAATCACACCTCGGCATGAAAAATGGCAGTCCAAGGGATTCAAGTGAGCCTTCTTGCCTCTATCTCTCCACACCATCCAAGAATTTGAAACTTTTCCCCATTGCGCATAAACACGAGGCATGTAAACGCACGTGACGCATTTCCCTCTTTTCCTTAAGAAGTTTCAAAAAGGTTGAAGTTTTTGTTTTTCTTTAGTTCTGTTCAACAGCCTCAGTGTTGGCGCTATTCTTTCATGGTGTATTATCGGTAAGATATAAGCCAGGGATTGGGCCAAAAACAAAATTTTCAAAGGCTTCCTCGAACGGATCTTTGGGGTTAAGTGTAACACCCCTCTCGAAATGCGCTCGCGACGCGCACACAGAGCGCCCCTTCTGGTTTTGTAAACAGCGACGTGTTATGGCCCTACGCACAGCTTTGTTGTCGAATAAGTACTCCTCAAAATGAAATGAAACCCGTTTCCAATTTACACCGAATGTTCACGAGTCCTGCACTCGATAGTTTCCACTTTTCGCCAAAATCTTTGTGCGCTACTCTGCACCTGCGTGGCGGTGCTTTCAAGCGATACAAAACACCATTTTCTTTATGCCTAATTATTCAAATCCCACGACGATGGAAACACAGCATGCTCAAGTCTGTCGTGCTTGTAAATGTTTAGGGGCTTGCCTGTTTATTATTGTTTCATATTCAGCAAAGCTGCGCCTTTCTCTCAAACGCAGGTTCAACTTTTCAGATTTTCAATCGCAGCATCTGCTTAATTCGCACGGACAGAAAAAAATATTGAGACAAAACATATGTAGCGGTTAATTTGTTAAATCCTGGTAATGAGTTATTAACAAGGAGATGTTTTAATGAGACGATACGTCAAGGGGCGTGTGGCGCACTGGTATCACTTTATGTGTAACCTTTGATGAGATTGATTTTTCTTTTTCTTAACAGTATTGTGGCACCTGCAGGTGATCAGGCCTATATCAATGCATCTGCAGGTCAAGCAGACGAGTTTGAAGCACGTGAGAAAATTGCGGATTGTAACTAGTAATGAGCTGGCTGTAAGGCATCCGTGGTCCGGCGCTAATGCGCGCCCGCTGTCGTGCTCGACTGCAGATCGGGAGATGTTGCGCTGTTTGTTTTGCTTTTTGCGCAGACTGCATTCATGGGGAGATGGAGTGCGGAGGAGAATAATCGTTTCTCTTTTAATAAAATGCACGTCATCGCCACGCTTTGCATTTACTTCAAGTCCAAAGGCTAATGACGCGTTAAAGACCACCGGTCTAGGGCACAACGGTCTTGGAGACATTGTGCGCGTCTCGCCAGCCTTGCTGTCGTGCAGCTGCGCACCAGACCATGGTGACAAAAAAGGACAAGTTGGAAATACAGCAGGTGCACCAAAACGGAGAGAAAAACCTCATGACAGGGACTGATACGTTACAGTTCTGTGCCCGAAGCGAGTAATAAAGATATCATTTGAATTGTGTAAGCGTTACATGGTGCATAAAGGCTGAGCGCTGTGGGGGCGCTGTTTTCAGGCAGATTCTGCTCAAAGCTTGGATCTTTAGTGCAGTGTTGGCACTGGTGGTGGGGGATCGGGGAGGGTGACTCGTATAGAATCTCTGTCACCTGTTAGCAGCCGGAGCCCCCGGTGTGGGAAAAGCAAGGAGGACAAGTGGTGTGTTGGAACCTACCGGGTCATGTTCTGCACCAATACACGATAGTAGATTGATTCATCATCTACGTCTAGTCTCATGTTGATCAAATTTACATCTTCAAAATTGTACTTAAGAAAAAAAATACATCGTCTCGGTACAGTGCATGGGATGCCATTTTACTGACAGTGCTATAGCTCCGCGATTGTATTTGTAGACGCATGAGCGTGTATATTTGGATATATTCCCCTGGAAATCACTTGCACTTGCGATTTCTCATCAGCGAACTAGCTGAAGTGCGAATAGGTTATAAGAATTGATGTGTTTTCTAACCGGCACACGTCAGGCAACTGCGTAACTTGTCATCTGAACTGAACTATGCGCCATGCATGTTTACGCACGAGAGCGCAGGCTTGCGCATGCGCACCACGCTCATTGTGTCCCTCCCGAGACCAAGTGGAGCAAGAAAGAGCTAATTCGCCTCTTCTTGAGTTTCAATAGTGTGATCGGGAGGACAAAAAGTGTCCTTCCTCACCAACATCGTCACCACTTCTGGCGTGAACAAACGCAAACACATGAACTTCCTATGGATTCCTTAATAGTGACCTGTAAAAGCCCAATAACCTTGCCGGGAGCAATTTGACATAATAGCTGAAGAACCCGTCTACAACACGTCCCCGTAAATACCATAAATATTCTCTTTCAGCTCATATAACCATGTTCTGTAAGCCTGGTGTTGGCTTCGTGGTTAGGGTGGTGGCTTGAGACCCAGGGTCCTGAGTTCAAGCCCTGTTGGCTGCTGAATTAAAATACACCAGGAGGTTGACTCAGCCTGTTCATCCTTACGAGGTCGGCAAAATGAGCACCAGTGTACTGGTAAGGGGGACACTGCATCAGCAGCATAGCCACATCCCAAGCAATAATGCAACCAGCAGCCACAGGCTGCACTCGATAGAGAGACCATGTTCTGTGAAAGTTGCATGACTTGGTTAGTTCCAAATTAAGTTATGTGTGTACACATATCATTACAATTGAAATCTAGCTTAAGTTTCCCACAAAAAACTCATGTACTCATTTTATTTTATGCAACACGAGCGGGGGTACCCGGCGTTGCCCGGTGCGGTTCTAACCGTGTTGCCATTTTGAAGAAATCATTTTTTTTTCCTGTTGTTTTTTTTTGTGGGGAACTAAAACACTTCCTGACACCCACGAAGGAATGGGCTTGAGGATCATTTAATATTACCTTTCACATAGCTACAAAGCGATTAAAAAAAATCCAAAGAAATGGAACTTAAAAAAAATTAACTGTTCCTCAAACACTCCCAAGCAATCACTAATGAACCTCTAAATGTTTGACAAAGATCCGTTCGACCATCTCCGAGAAAATTGGCGACACACACACACACCTCCATTACAATATGAATATACAATTTGACATCAGTTATGTCATTTATTTGAATAATTTTAGGTGTTCGTGACATATAAGGGTTGCATTCTCTGATAATGTTGTAGTTATACTTATTGTGAGATGTAACAAAATGTGGAGCTTTTATTCTCTCGCTCATTCCAATTCAACTTATTTGATGCATGATCCATGGAATTTCTGAGACATGTTGAATAGGATGCATTAGCATGAGAACCTGCTCTGGGAAGTCCATAAAATGAAACTTCTATCTGCACAACAAGAGAGATGTTTGTCTGTCCGTGTATCACCATTTTTCTCAAAGATGGCAGAACAGATCTTTGTCAAACTTTCAGAGGTTCATCAATGAGTGCTGGGGTCTCTATTATTTTTTATTGCTATTATTGCTTTAATGAGTATTGCTATAATGAGTGCTATTATTGCTATAATGAATATTTTTATTGCTATAATGAGTGTTATTATTTAGGCAAAAATAAATTTTGAAAAAAACAAAGTGGCATTTTTGGGGATTTTAAAAACAATATCGTTTGAAAGTGCCTTTGTAGCTATGTGATAGGTTATATTAAATGATCCCTGACCCTATTCCTTAGTGGATGTAGGGAAGTATTTTTAGGTCCCCACAAAAAAACCAAGAGTATTTAAAAAAATTTCTTCAAAATGCCACAAGGATGAGAACAGTACTGGGCAATGCCAGGTACTCCTGCTGGTAGGTTAACAAAAGGTTGAATGATGCAAATCTTCGATAAAATGGCACTACAGAATAACAATGATCTCGATATATAGTGAGCTTAAATAGTTTATTTTCAATGAGGTGTGTGAACACTCAAGTTATTTGCTGGAAAACGAGGTTTTACTTCTGTCCAGTGCAATGAGGTGAATTTCTAAAATAATCTAAAACATGCGGAGTATCCACTGCACTGTCATGGTAATCAATATACCACTTCTGCATTGTCAACCTTATCGTTTCTCTCGATAAAACATATAAACCTGACACCATCGAAGCTTTTAAATCCGTAATTTTCTTTTTTGTCGGTGACACTCAAAGTTCAAATTTTGAATGCAGATTGGATGAAATGAAAACTTTTAATATTTATATTCACACCTTTGATGGAATTTCGACTTTCAAAATATATATATATATATATATATATATATATATATATATATATATATATATATATATATATATATATATATATATATATATATATATATAGAACATACTGCTGTACCGATGATACGCACATGTTTTATACAATACAAGGAATTATGAGAAACTTGGAAACAGGAGGAGGCCATTTGGTCCATCATGCCTGTGCTTTACCAACATCACGTTTACTAGTCTTTTCCTCACACAGCGGGAGATGGGATTTTGCACTCACTTCTGTGTGAGTGTGTGTCTGTCTGTCTGTCTGGGTGCTGTCCAGGCCATAACTTTTTTTTTTTACCATTTGACCTTTTCTTCTCAAATTTTCAACAAATCTTTGTTATGAGAATATGAAGACGACAAATTTAGAATATGGTCAAAATGCCAAAAGGTCAAAGGTCCCATTTGGCATACAAAAGAAGAAGTCCGAATGCAATGGGGATTGGCTTTGCATTTTCAGATGCTTTCTAGTTGTTTTTTGTACACATAGACGAGGCTCGTGGAAGAGTGAGTACACTGAATGGATCAAGACATAACAGACAAAAACAGGATGCAAAACACGCATCCATGGAGTGGACAAGATGGACACAGAAGGAAACTCCAATGAGAATGAGGGAAAATTGGAAGGAGGAGGGATTTAGGTGGGTTTAACGGGTGAAGAAAAGATCATGGTTTTGGATTGGGGATGATCTGGGATGGTGGTGAACAGCAGTCTTGAAGACCTGGAGGGAAGAATGAGAATGAAGAGGATGTGGAAGTTGGTTCCACAGGTGGGGAAAAAAAAGAGGAACAAATGAATGGAGGTGAGCAGTGATCCTGTATGAGGGCGCTTCACCAGAAGGGGGTTGATGGTGGACCGTGTGAGCCCTGCAGAAATTAGGGGGGGGGGGGACAAGGCATGGAAAGAGCACAGGGTGCAAGACCAGAAAGAGGCAGTAGAAGACAGAGAGACCACAGACCTGCCTGCGATGATGAAGTGAGAGACTCCTCGACTTATCTTTAGCATGGGAGATTCCAACGATCCTGAAGGCCTTGGTTCCCACGGCGTTAGGATGAATTCAATTCATTCAATCCGTTCCTCGTCAAACATTACATCAAGAATGCATCCCTGAAGGGATGTCAAAGTGCATTTAAAAATCGCCTTTTTTGTTCGTAAAAAACCTTCAAAATCGGTGATATGGAAACTGGTGAAGCAGTTCAGAGAAACAGACTGCATGAAAGTTAAAAAGCCTATGTGCCAGCCCAGTGTTGTTACACCAGAGAAAGTGGGGATGTTCGGGTCCCCAGATCTTATGTCGCCAGATTAATTTTTGTGGGGATATTTGAAGGATATTGTGTCTGTTACAAATCCATGTACTCTTGGTGAATTAAAAGCAATAATCGTGACACAATCAGCGATATTCCCTTATAAATGCAACATTCTGTATCAGAGAGCATGCTGTGAAAAATGAATTTGTGCCTCAAACATGGTGGCGGACACTTTCAGTACTTCATTGAAGGTAATCAATTGTGTGGATCATGTCACGTCTTTCTGCAACGTTAGGCTACATTTACGCAAAATATTAGGTTCCTAACAAATATAGTTCTTAGTGGAATTATTTATGGATTAAATAACGAGACGATACGTCAAGGATATGTATGTATGTATACATATATATTATAATACCAAGCTTGCACACTAAAAACTCAGCTCGCCGTCACACGATCCCTATGAAATTGCTGTGGCACTTAGCGGACATGCTGACAATGTTTGGGAAGTCTTGGCGTTCCATAGTACCACTTGCATTTTGCACAATGCGTATTTTTGTCATTCCCCGTGTACGGTCTGTCGTCTGCTACCAGCTATGTTGTACTGCTATCCCGTGCATGTGCACGGGTATTGCTAATTTATATGTATTTATCTCAAATAGAATTAAAAAAAAAACTCACCCTGTATAATTCCATCACAATCATTATTTATTCCTGAAATTCCATGACATTTGCGAAATAATCTTTAATCAACACTAGACTTGAAGCGCTAAACGAAAATATTGTTTTTCTGTTCGTGTAAAAACAACTTCAGGAGTTGGTTTGAATTTGTCGATGACATCAGAACGTGTGGGGCATCTACGGCCTATTAATCCCAGGCAAAAATGCCAGAAATTCCTTTCCTGTCGTAATTCTCTGCAGACTCCTGCAGTAGGACCTGTTAACAACTATAGTATATGAGAGTACAACTCTCATATACTGCAATTCTCACTGTAGCATTTTTGCTTGGGATATTCCAAAGCAAATAAATCCACACGAGATTTAAATGGTGGAAAAAAAAAATATATATATATATATATAAATCGATTTTGCTTTATTCCAACATTGATTCTCCAGATTTCTATTCTTTTCACACATCGATTGTAGTCTTCCGAATATATTAACTGAACATAAATATATTTCACATTTACAGTTCCATTCTGATCGACATGATTTATATAACAACATTTGTGCTTTGCCCATAGGAAGCAAAATTCACTGTGAAGTGCTCGATGAGAAGTTGGTTATACCAACTACTTTCTCATGCAAGGAGATAAAAGTCCTTGTAATTAGATGTACATTTACACAGCAACAACAACAACATTTAGGATTTTGCAAGAACATGATAAATAACACTTAAACCAATTACCTGATGTACGCATACCTGTCTCCTGTATTATTGAGGTTATACTTTGGGATTACTGAACACATACCAATTGTCACATTATGAATTTGTATTCGTGGTGGAACATCAATGATAATTTTTATGCATGATTTTCATGACATACAAAAGCTTCATCAAATATAAAAAACGGATTGCATTTTCTCGGTTAAAACAATGAAATAAATCCATTTGAATAAACATAACTTGTAAGTAAGTGGTCGAAAGAATTATGTGCGTCACGTGATCGATCTGGTGTGAAATCGCACCCGGAATGTCTGCGAGTGCGCAAATCTCAACGACCCATCATTGCAATGAACAACTTCGCTTGAACCAGATTTTGCAGTTTCGGTGTTTTTGCCTCGACGGTTTATGAATTTTTTCACAATGCACATACTTTCATGAAGGTTTATCCAGTTTAAGATAAATATAAATAATAGGCAGTATCGGTAGCATCAACCATTACTGCAGAGAAGCCAGACCAATACATAGGAACAATCATTTAACAAATTATTTACATTAATTAGCACTATATACAGTACATCATGAGTTTTACGCTCGTTAGTGCAGAATTGTCGTGATGACGATGAAAAAAAAAAAACTCATACAGACATCCATCTGAATTTGGTTATGCAGCTGGACTGTATGGAAGTGTGTGTGTGTGTGTGTGTGTGTGTGTGTGTGTGTGTGTGTATGTATATATATATATATGAAATACACACACACACACACACACACACACACACACACACACACACACACACACACACACTTCCTGAAAGATGATGGAGTCAGCACCTTACAAGTGCCCCCCATTTTGAGAGGTTGAGCTATTTGCATGCTCTGAACGTGGATCCTCTGGAGTCCAGACCTTGGCGGTGCGGACCAGCTGCCTCTCCCATCTCAAACGCTCGTCCGTCCAGGATAGAGAGTGTCCCTCAAGCGGTGACCCCTGATTCGCTCCTGGCACAAGGCGCACAACACTCAAATAAATAAATAAATAAACTCATCGCTAACAAGCGAATAATCCGTTCAGAATTAAGAAAAATAATTGCCAACTTCAAATCAAAATAAATTTGTTGTACAAATGTGTATTTACGTGTGAAGTTCATGAATCATATTATGCACGAGATGTAATGAATTGTGTTACTCCGACCAATTAATAACACTGCGTGCGTTTTCAAATCAACGTCGTGTCGAGAAAGAACGAGGACTGCAGACGACGTACAGGACAAATTGATGAACTTCCATCGACAAATTGCTTTTCCGCATTGATCTAGATGAGGCTCATGGAGGAGCTTGTACACATATGGCACGTGCACAGGATCAGGAGTTTTAAATGGCCGTCAGTGTACTTTCACAGGAATTACAAGGACAAATTAAGAAGACAATGCACAAACACACTTTTTTATTAATATAGGATTAGTATGGGTTCCATAACAAGGAACTTGCATGCAGGAAGAAGTCGTTAGGCCCTTTAAGCCTGGACGATAGTCTCTAAACTATGGTTGTTTGTCCGTGCGCTATCCTTTTTGGCAAGGAAGCAGCACATACCAATTTTAACGTTTTTGGGATGACTCTGCCGGGGTTGTGTTGGAACCAATTGGGCAGACACTCTCATCAATACTCTACCGGATCTGTTCGGAACCTGCAGGTGAACTTGTATATCATGAGCCAGAGATTCACATGAGAAAAGGAAATATTTCACAGGACAAAATAATAAAAAAAAACCAATAATATCTCATGATTGAATGGGTCAATAAAGTTTGTTTTGTTCATGTCACTATTTATCCAACGAACATGAGAACTCGGTAGAAGGATGATAAAATGCGCACAAACCAAAGCTCAGCGACACGAGGGTTTCATTGAAGAAAGCACAAGGTTAGGGTCTTGGAAGGACACTTAGACACGCACAACTACAGGGTAGAAGGTGAGGAAGGGTCACTCACGCACTCCACGGTGGAAAATGACAACCTTGCGTGGATGTCCCGACGTGCAGTCGGTGGAGTCTGCAAGCGGGAGATCAGAGCGGACGAGTTCGCTCAGGAAGCTGATGTAGCCGATGGCCAGGCGGAGAGTATCCACCTTGGAGAGGCGACGTTCGTACGGCAGTGTTGGGATGTGCGAGCGAAGACCCTGAAAGGCGCGGTTTATCGACTCCATTCGGCGCCTTTCTCGCTGGTTCGCCGCATATCGCAGGCGCTGCAGCTCCGTTGAGGAACGCGGGCGACGTCTCCTTTTGGTAGAACTCACGCCGGGACACGTCTCCAGACTGGACCCGACAAGCACGTCGACACCCGTCTCGGGAAGCTCCGAGGTGCGAGATGAACTGAAATCCGGAGGTGTCAGTAACAGGAGATCTTCAACGTCTTGCTCGAGAAACTTTTCAACGTGAGCGTCTGAAGACGACTCGTCCGTAAATAAGTCGTCTTCCTCGAAGTAACACGGAGCGAAACTCTCCAGGTCGCTAAACTGTTCCATGAAGTCCTCCATGGCGATGGGATGTGCCATGCAAGGTGCTTGCAACAATGCGTGACGTTCGTGGCCAATGGCAATCGTTCCGATCGACCCCTCCAAGCACTGAGCAAGCCACCACCCTCCCAGCGAGATGCAGGCGCGTGGCCCTGGCCAATCCCGGATCTGCCAGCTTTATAACGTTTTATCTTATCATTCTTTCCGTAATGACTGCTATTCCGCATCTCGAGTTGATACAATATTTGCACGTTACACGCCGGGTGTGCACACATCGCTCCGCAGTTGGACAACAACGCTTGAGGTTAAGGCCAGATCGATACAATCAATGTCCACAGCCTTCTATAAACAACCCTTACGGCGTCACTTTTATTCTCCCAACCGCACGGTATCTGATCCCGTACAGTTAAGACCTTGAGAATTAAATGTTTAAATGAAAGTATTGCATTATAACTTTCGCAAAGTTCAACACACAAAACAAACAAATATATATATATATATATATATACATATATATATATATATACATATATATATATATATACATATATATATATATATATATACATATATATATATATATACATATATATATATATATATATATATATATATATATATATATATATATATATATATATATATATATACATATATATATATATATATATATATATATATATATATATATATATATATATATACATATATACATACATATATATACACGAGTGCGTGCCCGTAGGTGCAAAAAAAAAAAAAAAAAAAAAAAAAATTTCAAACCGCCTGCCAGAAACAACCACACAGGCCGTTCATTCACTCTCGCGTGCCCGTACGTGCAAAAAAACAAAAAAAATTGACGTCAATTGTGATGTCATAGCACCGTGTCCTGTCATTGGTTTGGTAGATAAATGGCCCTAACTTGGGAACCACTTGTCCGATTAATATCAAACCTTGAAAACGCA
>NC_140964.1:3195232-3257732 GCF_056783735.1 Eptatretus burgeri | reverse complement strand
TCGCCGTTTAGCCCAATACGAACAAGAGCCAGCCAGCATCTATAGAGCTGCCAAACGGGGTGTCGAACGTCGATGGAAAAATGTGGACGTCAACCTCGGTGAAAGGAAAACGAAATATTCCACAAAAGAAACCTAATTCTTGTAAAAATGGTCAAATTTGCCAAAAACAAGCATTTTTAACAACACATTCGGTTGCTTTGACCTCATTTTTTTTTGTTGCAAACCCTATTTTAATGCAGACAAGTGTTTTTCAACAAATAGTGCATTTTGGCTTGTACATTTTGGCAAAAAGTCTTGTTTGCCTAAAACAAGCATTTTTAACACATTAGCTTGTTCTGATCACGTTTTTTGTTGCAAATCACTATTCGAAAGCAGAATTGCATGATTTTAATCAAATAGAGTGTATATTTTGGCTTGTACAAAGGAAAACAACACATTTTACACAAGAAACCTTATTCATGCAAAAACGGTCTTACTTGCTGAAAACAAGTGTTTTTAACAACACATTAGCCTGATCAGCTCCTGTTTTTTTTTGTTCCAATTCACTACTCTCATGCAAAATCGCATGTTTTCATCAAAGGGTGTGTATTTCCGCTTGTTCTATGGAAAACAAAACATTTTACACAAGAAAAATTATTCATATAAAAACGGTCAAATTTACCACACACACGCGTTTTTAACAACAAACCTGCTTGTTCTGTCCCCTTTTTTGTTCTAAATCACTATTCTAATGAAGAAACACCTGCTTTTCATGAAATAGTGTGCATTTTCGCTTGTTCTGAGCAAAACAACACATTTTACACAGGAAACCTTATTCATGCAAAACCAATCTTGTTTTCCTAAAAACAAGCATTTTTGACAACACATGAGCTTGGTCTGACCACTTTATGGTTCCATATCATTAATTGTCATGCAAAAACGTGTTTTTCATCAAATAATGTGTATTTTCGCTTGGTCTAAGGAAAACAAAACATTTTACTGAAGAAAGCTTATTTATGCAAAAACGTTCGAATTTGCGTTTTACAAGGGGTTTTGTTTTTTTTAAACAACACACCAGCTTGTTCTGACCACTTTTTTGCTCTCACTCATTGTTCCAATGAAGAAACGCATGTTTTCTTCATGAAACCTTGCTTATTTTAGCTTGTTCAAAGGAAAACAAAATATTTTACACAAGAAACCTTGTTCATGCAACAAGGGTCGAATTTGCTGAATACAAACAATTTCAGCAACAACACATTGGCTTGTTCTGACCACCCCCCCCCCCCCAAACACAACTCTGATGTAGAAACGTGTCTTTTTTTTTCCTCAAATAGTGTGTATATTCACTTGTTAAGCCCCTGTCACACCTTGACGTTTTAGTCAGCGTATGCCGACGTATGAAAAATTTGGCGAATACGCTGGCACACGTCGAATACGTTATGGGCAAGTTTTGTATACGTTAAGAGCACGCTGAAGCACGCTGGCATACATCGTAGTACGCCGAGCTCGTCGAGAAATTCTGTGCATGCACAAAATTTGTCGACGTGCTCGGCATACATCGTAGTACGCCGAGCTCGTCGAGAAATTCTGTGCATGCACAAAATTTGTCGACGTGCTCGGCGTATGACTCACACGTTCCGCATACGCTGGCCATAAGTTGTAGGCACGTTATGCGATCGTTGACACACGTTGAAACAAGTTACTTGTAAGTTACTCATAAGTCGAAATACGTCGAGGTAATGTCTAGCGTACCCGAAACTTATTTCTAACCTATGAGTAACGTGCTTTGAACCTATGTGTAACGTATCTCCAACGTATATTGACATATGTAGACATATTTGACGTCTTCCGGACGACCACAGAACTTACTGAACGTGTTACTAACTTACAGCTACCGTATAATAGCGTATTGGCAGCGTTTAGGGGAATTGGTATATAAAAATGGGGTTCACAGGAGGAACCCGTCAGTGTTCCAGACTCCATGGTGAGTAGATGTCCACGTCATCCGAGAAATGGAGGATCCGGCAAGGCTGAGACGAGAATACCTACTCGCTGTCCTACAACATCAACATGACCTCATCAATTTGACACTGCACCAGTTGCATGCCAATAGAGCCAGGAGAAGAAGAGGTGAACGGAGGAGAAGGAACTGGGTGAGACCATGGATCGGGAGGCGATGGCATTTTGGCATGTATGATCAGCTCATGGTGGAAATCCGTAACGAGGACCATGCATCCTTCACCAACTTCCTGCGTATGCCCCCAGCGATGTTCGACGAGCTGCTAGCCAGAGTGGGTCCAAGGATAACCAAGCAGTACACCTTCTACAGGGATCCGCTTGAGCCTGGCATGAAGCTGGCACTGACTTTGCGTCACCTTGCCTCTGGAAACAAGTATGCCTCGATGAAGTTCGGATGGAGGGTCCCTCACAACACCCAGTCCCTAGTGGTCAGAAAAGTCTGTCAAGCCATTATTGACGAATATGTGGATGAGGTGCTGGTTTGCCCAAGTATTCCTGATGGTTGGCGCGCCATAGCTGACAAGTTCTTCCAACGATGGAACTTTCCCCATACATGTGGGGCACAGACGGGAAGCACGTGGCCTACCGCTGTCCTCCAAAGAGTGGGTCCCAATACTTCAACTACAAAGGATTATACTCCATTGTTCTGATGGCACTTGTGGATGCTGACTACAAATTCATTTGGGCAGATGTCGGCGGTACTGGATCAGCATCAGATGCACAGATATACAATGACTGTGAGCAGAAGGAATGTGCTGAAGACGGTACCCTTGGTTTCACTGACCCTGAGCCTCTTCCCAACGACAACCAGGACGTGCCTTACTTCTTTAATGGTGACGATGCCTTCGCCTTACGACCAACCATGATGAAGCCATACAGCCTCCGGGGTCTGACGAATGAACAACGCATCTTCAATTACAGACTTAGCAGAGCAAGAAGGGTAGTAGAAAATGCATTCGGCATCTTGGCTAACAGATTCTAGGTTCTGCTAAGCTACCAAAGGACTATAGCATCCAAAGGATGCTACCAAAGGACTCCACCATGCAGCATCACCCCTCCACTGTCAAGCTCATTGTCAAAGCATGCTTGATCCTGCACAACCTCATGAGGACCAGGTAATTAATGTTTACATAGCATATATTATACAGTATACAATGCAATTTAACTTATAGCCTCTGCTTATAAACATTATATGATTTACCTTAAATGTTATATGTATTTTTACGAATTTGGGAATTCAAATGCACACAACATTCAGGTTCCTTTAGTCAGCTATGTCGATAAGTGCTTGTTCCCTAGATAGCTCACCTTTCATTGTTTAAATGTTCAGAAATCGATTAGATGCACTGCGGATCGATTTAATAGTTAGGGAACGAACAATGGAGACATCCCTCCCCCTCTTCTGCGAAGAGGAAGAACAACCCTGCCGTCCCGTGACTCATGATGTCAACAACTCCCTCCCACCCGTGGCTGAGCGGGGGATGGAGCACGGGGCATGAGTCACGAGTCACGCCGGGAGCGGGAGAAGGATAAGAGATCTATTTCTTTTGTTTAGGGGCAGAGTTGGAGAAGGAAGTAGAGAGTAGCTCGGGAGGAGGCTTTTTGCTTTGATGGTTCCGTGAGCTTTGGCTTCTGCTTGGCTCGGGAGAGCTTTTTGCTTCAAGCTGCCCCTGTTTGGAAGGAAGTTAAGCCGGTCGCTCGGCTCGAGCTGCGAGTGGTGGCTTCTTCTTCTTGGTTCATGGAGCTCTTTGTTCATTTTGGTTCCCGGCTTGGTGCGACTCATCGACCTCTTCGTGGAGGTGCTTCCTCGAGGAAGCGGAACATCGACGGGAAGGATCGGCGCCTCGTCTCACCAGCACGTGTTGAGAAGCGCGGGAGGATTCGCGGGAGCTCGGGAAGGATCGCAGCTCACGGCGATTTGGATCCAGCTCGCTCTCGCTGGAGCCCGGGTCCGAACAACTTGAAGACCACACGAGGTGGAGAGGTTCGAGATGGGCTCTGGGTTTCAGCTCACCTGTCCTCCGAGCTGGAGCTCGTTATTAAAGGCCTCTGCCACCATTTCTTGGGTGTATGTGTGTGCGTACGTGTGTCCGTGGGCCCGTCTAATAAGTAGGAACTGCTGTTAAGTGCAAGTGACTGTACATAATAAGTAAATGGTTGTAGTTCTTTTGTCGTGCTTTTGTTGGTTGTATAATTGCATACGTGTTTTGTCTTGTTTAATTGCATACGTGCTTTATTATAATAAATGTCCTTGTGTGAATGTAAACCTGTTCGTTGCGTCCATTCCCTCATTGAACTGCCCCATCTTGCACTCGGAATATAGTTGGTTTTTAAATAGCCGGTAAAGTGATCAGGTCCAACAGGACTGCGCGATAATACCCCGCTCGGTTATCCCAAAAGAAAGCGAGCTGCTTAAGCAGCTCGTTTCCAAGCGGTCCCGTTGAGGTACAATCTCTCGGTAACCTACCCGCGCGACTCATTAGGTAAATCGAAGATTTGGCGATCGGACCCTGTAGCGCGAGTAGAGTGCGGACAAGGTTGTGGTGTGGTTAAAAACACACCCGTGGCTGGTTTCCGGAATTGATCTGGAAAGCCGCGACTGGATTGTCCGTTCGGTGGGCGAAGCGGCCGCTATTGGCTCGACGCGGTCGCTCGCACACCGACGGGCGGGAAATCTACAACAGTATCATTATATTGCATTTTATTGTACAGCGCACTAGAATACATGTTTTATTATAGGTGCGTTTTATAATTTTAAAAAATCAAATTCAAATTCCATGTATCCAGGACTACAGAACCAGCAGCTTGACCAGACAGAGAATGAGAAGCGCGACCTTGTTCCAGGAGCATGGCGAGAGGGACATCACTTGGAGGATACACAGACAGCTACTGGCCCCAACACTGCCACTAAGGACGGAAAGAAACAGAGGAATCTCCTCAAGCACTGGGTTAATTCCCCAGCTTGCGCAGTTTCGTGGCAAGATAGGATGATTTAGATATTTGTATTACTGCATTGTTCAGGCAATAAAGGACCTCAGGAGACAGTAACATTCCTCTTGAAATGAACATCGGAAAAAAAGCTTTTTCAATTATGCACTTTGCAATATCTAGTGCGGTTATGATTTGAATCGTCGAGCGGCAGCCTTTTAATAGGCTACACCACGTGATCATCGGCGATACTCTGCCGCGCTATGCATAAGTTAGACTATCGTTGGGCAGAGGTTGTGAACGCTGACAACACGCTAAGCATTCGTTGGTATAAGTTATCTATAAGTTATCGAAACGTTCTGTGTACGTTACTAATGTGTTATGCATACATCCAACTCGTTAATAATACGCCCAAAACTGAAAAAAACATCAATAGTTCAGCGTGTGCCAGCATTTTAGATAAATTTTGATACGTTGCCAGACGCTGGCTAAATCGTCAAGGTGTGACAGGGGCTTTATCATGAAAATATTTCAACTGGGAACCGAATTCTTGTGATACAAGCGTTTTTCACAACATGTTGGGTTGTTCTGATCTCGTTTTCTTGTTCCAAATACTATTCTTAGGAAGAAACACATGTTTTTCATCAAACAGTGCGTATTTCAGCTTGTGCAAAGCAAAAGAGCACATTTTATACAAGAAACCTTTCTCAATGCAAAAACGGTCTTATTTCCCCAAAAACAAGTGTTTTCACAACTATTCTGATGTTTTATTGTTCCAAATACTATTCTGATGAAAACACACGTTTTTCATGAAATAGTGTGTATTTTAGCTTGTTCTGAGCAAAACAATACATTTTACTCAAGAAAACTTATTCATGCAAAAATGGTGTTATTTTCCGAATACAAGCGATTTTAGGAACACATTGGCTTGTTCTGACCCCGGTTTTTTTGTTCATAATCAAAACGCTAATACAGAAATGTGTTTTCCCTCGAATAATGTGCATCTTAGCTTGTTCTAAGGAAAACAAAATATTTCAAGCAAGAAACCTAATTCTTGCAAAAACGGTCTAATTTTCCGAATACAACAATTTTCTCACAACATATTAGGTTGTACTGACCTTAATTTGTTAATCCAAACAATATTCGATGCAGAAACTTGTTTTTCATCAAACAGTGTGTATTTTGGCTTGTACTTAGCAAAACAACACATTTTACACAGGAAGCCTTCTTTATGCACGAGTCTTGTTTGCCTGAAACAAGTGTTTCAAACAAGACATTAGATTGTTCTAACACCACTTTTTGTTCGAAGTCACGATTCTAATGAAGAGGCTCATGTTTTTAATGAAACCTTGCATATTTTAGCTTGTTCTGAGGAAAACAAAACATTTTACACAACAAAACATTTTCATGCAAAAAGGGTCGAATTTGCTAATTACAAGCAATTTAAGTAACACACTAGATTGTTCTGACCCCACTTTAGTTCCAAATCACCACTCTAATGCAGAAATGTGTGGTTTTCCTCAAACAGTGTGTACATTCGCTTGTTACAAGGAAAACAAAATATTTTAAACTAGAAAACAAATTCGTGCAAAAACAGTTGAATTTGGGAAATACAAGCGTTTTTGACAACACATTGGGTTGTTCTGATACCGTATTCTTGTTCCAAATACTATTGTTATGAAGAAACGCATGCTTTTCATCAAACTATGTGTATTTCCACTTGTGATCAGCAAAAGAACACATTTTATACTGGAAACCTTACTCAATGCAAAAACAGTCTTATTTCCCTAAAACAATCGTTTTTTGACAACACATTGGGTCGTTCTGATTCCATTTTCTTGTTCCAAATACGACTCTGATGATAAAACGCATGCTTTTAATGAAGTCGTGTGTATTTTAGCAAAATATTTCACACAAGAAAACTTATTCATGGCAAAAAGGATCAAATTTGCCGAATACAAGCAATTTTAACAACACATTGGCTTATTCTGACCCCGTTTTTTATATTCCAAATCACTACTGTAATATAGAAACGCACGTTTTCCCTCAAATAGTGTGTATGTTAGCTTACTTTAAGAAAAACAAAATATTTCAAACAAGAAACCCAATTCTTGCTAAAACGGCCAAATTTGCCAAAAACAGCGTTTTTAATAACACATTCGGTTTCTCTGACTCCGTTTTTTTTATTTGCAAATACCATTTTTAATGCAGAAACGTGTGTTTTTCATCAAATAATGCATTTTGGATTGTCCATTTTGCCAAAACAGTCTTGCTTGCCTAAAACAAGCATTTTAACAACACAAGAGCTTGTTCTGACTCCGCTTTTTGTTCAAAATCACTATTCTCATGCAGAAACACATGTTTTTCATGAAATAGTGTGTATTTTCGCTTGTTCTGAGCAAAACAACACATTATACACAAGAAACATTCATGCAAAACCAGTCTTGTTTGCCTAAAACAAGTGTTTCAAGCAAGACATTCAGTTGTTCTAACCCAGTTTTTTGTTCTACATCATTATTCTAATGCAGAAACACGTTTTTCATCATTGTGTATATTAGCTTGATCTAATGCTAGGTTCCCACTATCACGATGCGTGGCACGATTGAAATCGTGGTCTTAATCGTGGACTAATCGTGGTGATCCTGTCAGATCTTATCAGATCTTGAGGTCAGTCGTGGCAATCGTGTTAATCGTAGAAAATTTTTGAACGGTTCAAAATTTTTCTACGATCAACACGATCAATTGTCAATCGGGATCATCGTATCAGATCGTATTGCATCGTAACAAAGCGCGACAGATCGTATTGCATCGTAACAAAGCGCGACCGATCGCATCTAATCGTGCTTCCTCATCATGGTGATCGGGATCGATCTTAGACAAGACAAACACCACGCTCTGTGAGACCACGATTTCAATCGTGCCGCGCATCGTGATAGTGGGAACAGCTTTCAGAGAAATTCCATGATCAGCTACGAATGGCCAATCGTGGCGTTTGTAACGGATCGCACAACAGTGAGAACCTAGCATAAGTAAAACAAAATATTTTGTATCAGAAAACGAATTCTTGCAAAAAAGGGTCGAATTTGGTGAATACAAGCATATTTCACAACCCAGCTTGCTCTGATCACGTTTTTTGTTGCATATCACGAGTCGAAAGCAGAAGCAGATTTGCGTGTTTCAACTCAAATAGAGTGTATTTTTGGCTTGTATAAAATAAAACAACACATTTCACACAAGAACCTTATTCATGCAAAAACGGTCACATTTGCTGAAAACAAGTGTTTTTAACAACACATTAGCTTGATCTGCCCTTGTTTTAAAGTTAGATATTGATTTGTCAATTTTTTTTTCAAAGGCACAGACTGAACGACAGAAATACAATGTAACAAAAAAATATTAGGACGAAAAATGCTTATCTATATATTATTTCTGTTAACGTCTGCGTGTAATTTGACGTATCTTCTCCAAAACTGCTGGAGGGATTGTCGCCACTTTCGGCATGCGGGTGCTTTGTGGTCTAATGAACAGCATGGGCAATGTGAGATCACGCCACACGGACAGGTTTGGGAATTTTGGGCGATTTTCTAATTTTTACATTCATTTGCATGGCGACGTGTGACATCACCGCTGAGAGGCGTAATTCCATCATGACATCATCAGTCATTCGCTGACGTCATTACGTCTGTCGTCGACAGACCATCACCGCCGAGAGGCGTAATATGCCACTCCTCGAAAACAGCGTCTGCAATGTAAAACCCTTTTCTGCACATGCTGACTACCTCAGAAGGTGAATTTGACACAAAAAAATGTAACAAGAAACATTGTATTTAAAGTAAAGAATTATTTAAAAAAAAATTCATTTCTAACGTCTGCGCGTATTTTGACGTTTCTCCTCCGAAACCGCTGGCAGGAATATGCTCATTTCCCATATACTGGGGTTCCTTAATGTGACGAAGACGATGCACTAAATTTCTAATCTGGAATTGGATGACAACGTGGCTTCAACAAGATTTTCAACCCATCGACGGCCGCATTTATTCCCGTTTGGTCGCCATCGCTGAACTGCTGTCCGGTAAGTGCTGCCGTCTATCCAAAAAATATGAACTCGAGTAAGGGAGTACTCATTGCATCAAACACTGAACATAAACACAACTGATAATAAATAGTATAGCTCAGAACATCAGCAATGGTTGTCATGTTTTAAAAATCAGCGTGGAAGGAGGGGAACGATGAGCGCCAGCTCTGCCAGCATGATTTACCTCGATTGGCTCTTTTCCGGACTGAGCACGCCCTCTTAGACTGTCAATTTGTGTCTGAAATCCAACGTACTTCCCGGACTGAACACGCCCTCTTAGACTGTCAATTTGTATCTGAAATCCAACGTACTTATTAAAAACACCCGAAAATAAGTTACAATCGGCCTACGTCCAGATAACATCAAAGGCTATAATCTGAAGGTAGGGGGAACCAGGGAACGGGTATGAAATCATACCTTCATTGCCCGGATTCTCTTCTTTTCTTTCTTCTTCGAAAGCACGGTGTCCGACAATAGATTCTGTACCTTGAATGCGTGCATGTTAACTGTTCAAATTAAAGAGATGTTTGATTGTCAGATGCATCCAAACAACTGCCGTTCATTACATTAATTGTCAATATCAACCGCCATCATTACCTGTGTTGTGTCTTGCGTGTGTGGTCTTCAAATTAAAGTGTCCAAGCGGTGTTCGATCGTTGGATGTGCGCCAAAAAGTGCCGTTCATTGAAATTTGCATTCTGATTCTCGGTCACCCTCCACTGCTCCTGTTTAGTCTAGGGCTAGGCCTATATCATGTTAAACTTGCCCCATCAGACGCCAACCTTCCAGTCACACTGCAGAGGATGCAATTTACAGTCAGACTCACATACTCGATGACCATAAACAAATCCCAGGGCCAAACATTTGACAAACTCGGAATATACCTCCCAGTCCCTGTGTTCTCCCATGGCCAACTATATGTTGCATTGTCACGTGCAAGAGGTTACTCCTATATCTCTATCAAAGTGGACAATAATTACTCACAAGGACTATTCAGCAACAAGACACTCACCCAAAATGTCATCTACAGGGAGGTCCTTTAGAAAACTAAGGACAGGTAACCATAGTGCATCACATCCCTAATGACACCCTCCCCAGCTTCCCATAACATCAACTATTATGCCTCATCCACCTTTTGCCACCCATTCAACTCCGTGTGGAGCACGGGTATATGCTAGTAAATTAATAAATTATCCAAGCCCTGCAGATGTGAATGACGGTGAGATCAAGTGATTTATCACAAAATATATCCTTAAATAGAACGACTGTGTATTCCAAAGATATAGAAATGTTGATTTTTATCTCCAGGTCATGCAAAATTCACAGTTCCAATTTAAATTAAATTTTATAAGTATAGTTTTTATGAGAATAGAACCTTGGGGATAAGATATGAATGATTTAGGATATAATTGGTGTTTTAAAATAAACCTACAAGACCTGAAGGAATTAAGTCAGTCTCATAAGGAAGAATATTATCTGCTTGGTGGAGATAATGAGATTTGTGGAAGCACAACAAATATTAGGAAACAACAAATGAAGGAATTTAATGAGGTGAAAATCAATAATAGCTTTGCTGTAGTTTATGTAATGAAAACACAAAGAGCAGGAATTTACATAATAAGTAAAAGTTGAGAAAATACAAAGCTCTTTTAGAAATTCAGAAGAAATTTTATTGGTTTCCAGTTGTAAAAAACATCATTTTGGATTCCGAAATAGAGAAATCCAGATGAATATATGAATGATATTCGATGGGGAGATGGTTCAAGGGTTGAAAGGGATGTTGATGAGATAGATGAAAAGGAACACATTAAAATATTAAATGGAGAGGAAATTTGGGAAAGGTTAGAGAAATTTAACCAATAATTTTCAAAGAATGGTATACTACTGTTACGGCTGTGGAAATTCGCAAACCACCATTCAGGGCCCGTAGGTGAGATATCTCTGTAAGTACATGTGTAGTTAGCTCCAAACCTGTTGTATCGAGGGCATTTATGTGATTAATTCGGGCTGCGACGCTTTGAGATAGCCGTTTTTCTGTTCTATCTTTATTTTTAACCAACCACGTCTCAACCGCCATCACACAACAACAACCTTAACCACCACGCCAGCCATCGTCACCAACTACAACAATGCCAACAGCCATGACCTTTACCTTCACAACTCAATCCCGCAAACATCGCATCACAGTCATTCCCAACGGCCCTATAACCATCAAACCACCACCGAAACGCTCCACCACCTTAACCTCTCTCCTTCTACGGCCATTTCCGCACCACCTGTGAACACTGAGCGTCGGGCTGTCTTGGGCCCGTTCAGCCATACGCACCGAGCCGCGAGCGCAAATAGCGGCCTTTCCGAGGAAAATTCGGATCAGGAACGCTACACGCCCACTTTTGCTCCGTCCAATTAGCAAGCGCGGAGCGGCTTGGCTCCGCCTCCAGGTGCGTCTGTAGGAAATCAATATATGCAAATTCTAGGATCAGGGGGGATTCACGCCCCCTTTCCTCCGACCAATTGGCGAGCGTGGCTCCGCCCCCGAGGTCATCCTGATCCGGATATTTGCATATTAGCTGCTCCTGTCAGCCTATAAAACGGCGAGCGCAAGGCGAATCAGGGCAGAAAGAGTGAGTCGAGTCATCGGTGTGGCAGAGAGTCGAGTCGGGTGGCAAAGTCATCGGTGTGTCATCGAGTTGGGTTCTGGAGTCGGCTGAGAAGAGTTGCGGGAAGAGGCAAGGAGCTCGGGTCCGAGGCGAGAAGGACGGCGGTCGGCGAGGAGGTCGCGGTCTGGGATCACTCGTCGCGGGACCCAAGCCAGCCAGCCATTCTCCCTCCCCCAGGGCATCAACAATTCCCCCATTCCCCCGCGCTGAGATGGGGCCCCCTTGTTGCACTGTTCCCACCCCACTCCAAACGTCGTGCCAACGAAACCTGCCAAAGAGCATGGAGTCAGGGCAGAGCCACACGGCCACATCTGCGGCTCGTCCGCCGACGAGTCACGAGGACGCGGGTAGGACCCCCCCCCCCCCGGTCTCACGGGTTTGGCCGCTCCTTCAGGTCACGCGCGCATATTGGCCTACAGGCCCATCTGCCCCTTTGTCTATGAGGGTGGCTTCTTTACTTTGCTTTTGAGTAAATGTGTGTTGGCGCCGTCTGTAAAGTAGAACTGTATAAGTGTTGCCATGTGTGCGCGTAGTCGGTAGTAAATCTGCGTCGTTGTTGCTTGTTTTAATTGCTATATGTGCATTTTGACTGTTTGGCTGTATATATGTGCTTTCCGTGTGTCGCGTAATAAATGTGCTTTGTGTGAACTGTTTTCCCGTTTCACTTTTCTTTATTGACCCTCCATCCTGCTTCACGTAAAGGGTTCGTAGTGGGCTTAATACGCCCGGTAATTAATCGGAACCATCGAGGTCGACGATAACACCGCTTGGTTATCTCGATATTACGGAACAAGCCGCCCAAGCGTCTCGTGTCCGGAGTCGACCTGCGGCGAGGTACGATCGCCCGGTTTACCATCCGCGTGGGTAGTTAGGTTGGTCGAATTTGGCGAACAACCCTATCCTACGCGGGTGGCCGATTGGCACGATTGTGGTGAGGTCGAAAGGCCCACCCGTGACTGGCTCCGGGCGATAGTTCCCGGAGGGTCACGACTGAATTGTCCGTCCGGTGGGCGACGCGGTCGCGATTCGAGTGACGTGGCCGTTCGCACGCCGGCGGGCGCAAATTCGCAACACTACTATAATGATTAAAACGGAGTGTTTTGGGTGAATCTTCTTCACCCAAATTAGAAAAGACATTGAAATTAGAAAAGTTGAATGATGATTATTTTGAAAAGGCACCAGCTTTAAATGAGGGAATAGATGTTGATACAACCTTTATGGTTGATATGGTGCTAAGTGAAGGAGAAGTGAAAGAAAAATTGAGAAAATGAGATGAAGAATTTTCAAGATTAAACATGATGCTTAAAATGAGTGTTTTGGGTGAACAAGAAAAAAAAAAAACCCTCACAATTACACAAGTTGAATGAGGAATATTTTAATAAGATGGTTGCGATAAGGAAGGGAAAATATATAGATATAACTTTCACAGTTGATTTTAATTCTAAATAAATGAGAAATGAAAATCTGAAAGTTATTCTTAAAGTACTTATGGTATTCAGGGCTGTATTACAAATGATGATAGAAAAATCAAAAGAAGTATTTTCTTCATGCAAGCCTGTTAATATTTCTCAAAAATGAATGAGTTATTGTCTCAAATGTAAAAAGAAAACCAATACTAAAAATATCTCGTATGTTAAAAGTAAAAAGATTAGAGTTTATGAAAAGGGGACATGTTTAGTGTGTGGCTCTAAAAAGTGTCAATTCATCTCTCAGCATAAAAGTGGGAGTGATAGACACAAGTTTTTATCAGGAAGTAAATTTACAACTGGAATACCAGGGGCATTACATCCACCAGGATATTCTGTGGTCCAGGCACAAACTTGGATAAAAGATTAGATGAGGCTAACTATCCTAAACCTTGGTCAAAACCTAACAACAGAGTTGATGAAGTGTGTATGAAACACGATATTGATTATGGAAATAGCACGACGTTGGAAGAAAAACACAAAGCAGATAGAGAAATGTAAAATTTATCTTTGATACAAAATCCAACATTGAGTGAAAAAGTTGATGGGGTTATCATGAAGAAGATGAAAAGTGCCAAATTAAGACTTGGGCTTGGAGAAAAACAAACAAAAAAAAATAAAAATAAAAATAAAAACTTAAAGGCTCTAATGATATCATGAAGATTGAAGAGCAATTTTTGAATTACATAAACTAATAATCATAAAGCTTAAAAGGAAGGTTTATTCCAAAGAAGTTGATTATATCTGGTCTGCTGACTTGATTGAACTCAATAATGATAAGGGGTACAAATATGTTTTAACCGTTATCGATTTGAGAAGGGGAGAGGCATGGGTTGTTTCTTTGAAAAATAAAAGCAAGAGAAAAACCTAATAAATTGTGGAGTGATGAGGGCACAGAGTTCCACAACAAGACATTTATGAATTTATTATTGAAAGTTTTAATCGCACTTTAAAAGAGACGATATAAAAAAATGAAAGCTCGGTTCTCCACAATGGGTATCTTATCCCTTGTTCTTATCCTTGTTCTTATCCCATTTTTTGTTCTAAATCACGTCAGGGCAAAAACGTATGTCTTTTAGCTTGTTCTATGGAAAACAAAACATTTTACACAATAAAACTTGTTCATGCAAAAACAGGGTCGAATTTGCCGAATACAAGCGTTTCTCATAACATTGGCTTATTCTGACCCCGTTTTCTTGTTCCAAATACTAATCGTATGAAAAAATGCATGTTTTTCATTAAATAATGTATTTCAGCTTGTTCTGAGCAAAACAACACATTTTACACAGGAAACCTTATTCATGCAAAAACAGTCTTATTTTCCTAAAACAAGCATTTTAAACAACACATTTAGGTTGTTCTAACCCCTTTTTCTGTTCGAAATCACGATTATGATGAAGAAACATGTTTTTCATTAAATAGTGTATATTTTAGCTTGTTTGAAGCAAAACAAAATCTCTCACACAAGAAGCCAAATTCATTCCAAAAACTGTCATATTGCCTAAAACAAGCGTTTTTAACAATACACTTGCTTCTGACCACGTTTTTTGATTGAAATCACTATTCTAATACAGAAAGGCATGTTTTTCATGAAATTGTGTGTATGTTAACTTGTTCAAAGAAAAACAAAGCATTTTACACAAAACCTGTTCACGCAAAAATGGTCGATTTTGCCTCATACAATTGTTTTTAACACACAAGCTTGTTCTGACCCATTTTTGTTCAAAATCACTAAACTGATGAAGAACGCATATGTTTTTCATAAAATTGAGTGCAACATAGCTTTTTATGGGCAAAACAACATATTTTACACAAGAAACCTTATCCATGCAAAAATGGTCTGCTTTGCCTAAAACAAGCATTTTCAACAACACATTGGCTTGTTCTGACCCCCTTTTTTGTTCCAAACGACAACTTTGTTAAAAAGTGTGTATTTTAGCTTGTTTTCTTTAATATCTCAAAAACATATTTTTTATCTCAAAAACTTGTGGATGGATTCTGACGAGATTTTATGGACAGGTTGGGTGTGTGATAAGGACGAATTGATTAGATTTTGGTGAAGATCCAAATCCAGACATGAGAATTTTTTGAAGTGAATCTTCAATATTGATCGCGCCAAAAACATATTGTTGCGAATCTGGAAGCCATGAGCACACAACAGCCAGAGTCCTTATAGATCAGTTATATCGGTAAGTACGTATTTCTAGTTAGGGTCCCGTCCCTCGTCAAATGGGAATTAAATGTTCGTGCAATGCGGAGTTATTTTAATAGTCAGGGTTTTCTTTTACATCACCTACAACAACAACAACAACGCCCACCTTCACTTTCACAACAACAACAACACTCTGCTCACAACATTCTTTGCACACTCGCCAGTGAGCGCGTGCGTGGGCGGAGTTTAACATGAGCATGGCGTCCCTCATTGGCCAATCAGAAAGGAACGGGCGTCTCACCCACCCCATCTCCCACTCAACACCATCGCCATTACGCACGTGGCCGGAAGTGAGGAGGTAGGCGGAGCTACAAACGCCTCCGATCGGGACTCCACCCAGAGGGTGGGAGTTACCCCGCCTACCGTGGGCCCGTTCAATGGAAGACGGCCAGGGAATCGCGCGATGGGTCCGAGCAATCAGAAGGCGAGTGGCCAGAAGAAGAGGCCCCTCCCTCCTGAAGAGGAGAGAGTGGTTGTCGGGACGAGCAGAGAGAATTTGCGTCGAGTCTGCTCGAATGCGGGTCGAGTCTGCACACAGTCTGCTCAAGTGCGTGTCCAGTCTGCTCGAGATTGCATCCCATGTGTCTCGAAGCGCGTCTGCCTGGGTTTGGCGGCGGACTGCATCCCACGCTTCGGAGGTGTCTCGTTCGGCGCATTACATTTAGCAGTCGACCATTTTCATCAAGGGAGATCACCTCGTCTCGCCTCCTCTGGGTTCGGCTGCCCTGGTCCGTGCTTTTGGCGACTGGAGCCCCGAGAAGGTGTGGAGGACCAGCCGCGCGCTCGCGGCTAGGTAGCCAGCCGTCCTGACTCCCAGCCGAACTATCCTCCTCAGCTGGAGAGCTGAATAAAGACCCGGCGGGTCCATTTTCTTTTTGGGTGTGCGTGTCTATGTGCGGGCCTGTCTTGTCGAAGTAGAATTGTTAAGTGCTTTTGTTGTACATTATTTACATTTCTTATTCGGATAACTCTGCTCTGTGTTCCCCTCCCGATTGTTCTTTATAAATAAACCCCCTTTTGTTAAATGTACCAGCTCGTTTCTGTGTTTCTTTCAATGGCTTGGCACGCTGTGTATTGAGAGATAGTGAGGGTAAATTGTTCATTTGGTCCCGCGCGGCTCTGGTGACTTCTCGGTTACGCCGGATCCGAGTCGTTACCTGCGACTCGGATCAGACAGAGTAGGCCGAGGGTGTGGTTCCCCGGGAGTTAGACTGCGTGGGTATTTAGGTATTTTGAAATTAGGCAATTAACCCTACCCCATGCCGTCGAAGTATTGGCGACCACGGTCCTTTAATGACCCATCGGCCCCGGAGTTATCCGGGGTGACGACCTATAAATTCCGGGTGTTCGGTGGAGCCGAATCCACTGCTCCCCCGAGCGGTCGTGCTTGCCACCGAGACTCGGCCCCACAACAATATAACATATCTCAAAGAGTTAAGGACTGAGATGGCCGAAACTTTGTGGACAAGTCGAGTGCGAGACAAGAACAAATTGATTCAAGAATTTTTATTTTCAAAGTGACTTCATCATTTATTGCTCGGACCAAAAACAATAAATAGCACGATATTTCAAAAAGTTGTTGGTTAGGTGACAACAACAAGCAGATTCGATTTTGGTTCAGGTCTGGATCCAGATACGGCCTGTCAGTGCGATAAAACGTAAACTGTTCAGCCTGGCAGAGTTATGTGCTCTCCTGAGTGCTGTTCTCATTAGCGTCCTGTTTTTGTCACTTACGTCCTGATCCTTTCAGTGCATGAGCTCTTCCACTAGCCTTGACTATGCATACAAAAATCCCCCAAAACAATCTCATTTATAATTTATCCCCCTAATAATACAACTAAAATCCCTATTTGCTTTACCTGTAGCTGCCTGGCACTGTGCTGTGTGCTTTCTCCCTTACCACCCCCAGATCCTTAACTGATGTTTCATGCTCCAAGATCATGTAATTCCTCTATAAATTATTCGTACCCACCCCCATTTTTACCTAATTCACTTATGTTAAACTGCATTTGCCAAGCCACTGACAACACATATTCACCTTTTGGTGAAACCCTCCAGCAGACAATATAATCACCACACAGGTATCCAATCACCAGCTGCTACACAAGCTATTGTCCATTTCTGCCAATGCCAAAATCCCAAATGTTTCCAAATTCCAATCCCAAATGTACCCGTCTAAATTTAGTTTAGACTTACTGACCACTTTTGCTGCCACTACCTTTCCAGGAAGAGCATTCCTCACAGCTATAGGAGGGGTGAGGAAGCAGGGAGCTAGGAAGGGGGGGGGGAGAGCAAGGAAGGGGGGAGGGAAGGGGAGGGTAGGCAGCATACCAGGGCATTACCAGGGTGATAAAACGTGCCCAAACAGCAACGTTTTCCTTTGAACCACCATGTTCTATATAAAACTGGGTGGAAACCCTCTTCCTCCTTCAAATTCTTCAGTCACAATAATGTGTCTTATATCAATTACATTCAGAAAACGCCGATTATACATCGCCTTTTAAAGCATCACAAAGCAGGTCGCTCTACCTGCAACAAAGGAGAGAAAAGGATATGAAACGGCCACATAAGTGGTTAAAAGATAAAAGTGAGGAAGGTGGGAAAAGAATATAAGTGAGGAAAATAACAACTCATTAATAAACCGTTGCGGCCTGTTCCAACTCGAGGCATTGTTGAGCAGGTTGCACAAAATGGTGAATTAAGACCCAAGTGAGGTAAACAGGATGATCCTAAGTCGCCAACGAGGTGGCTGAGGATGTGCCCGATAAAGAATATTCTGAAACTAGGCCGTTAATTATCTTCAAAAGGAGTGTTTAAATTAATCCAAACACCCAATTTTCACTCTTGCACTTCCTTGAAGTTCCCTTGGTATGCATGCAAAGTTTCAGGCCGTAAGGTTTCATGGTTTTGGAGTTATGGAGGAGACGCACACATTGACACACTGACATTTATTAGTACAGAAGAGGAAAGCAACTGCCATTTGAAGCCAAATGGTGTACAGGAGAAGAATTTGCAAAGTATGACAGAATTATTAGCCCATCTCCCACTGTTTTGCAATTGTGTGTGTGTGTGTGTGTGTGTGTGTGTGTGTGTGTGTGTGTGTGTGTGTGTGTGTGTGTGTGTGTGTGTGTGTGTGTGTGTGTGTGTGTGTGTGTGTGTGTGTGTGTGTCGAGGAGGAGGGGGGGGAGCTGTCCTGGCCATAACTTATTTTTCCATTTGAGCTTTTGTCATCAAATTTTCAACAAAGTTTATTTTGAAATTATGGAGAAGACAAATGAATAATTATTTGGTCAAAAACTCTCAAATACCATTTAGCATCCGGAAGAAGAAGTCCGAATACAAAGTGGACGGGCTTTGCATTTTCACACGTTTTCTCGTTTATCCTTGTGAGTTTTTGTATATAATGTAGCCTGTATTAACAATTTTGTTTTCCTTTTTGTGAAGTTACCAATGTGAAGTTTTTCTATAGTTTTTAATTTTTATTCCTCCGCAGCTGAAGGCAGGAGGCATGATATGTTTTTGGGGATGTCCTTACAACGATCTGTCTTATCGGTTATTTTGTTACCACGATAACTTGTGAACCACTGAAGGGATTGCAACCAAATTTTTTATTCTATATAAATAGTCGAAACTCATGGAAAAACAAGCACACTGAACGGATCAGGATGAAACAGACAAAACCAGGATGCAAAACATGGCATGGAGAAGGAAACTCCAAGGAGAAAAAAAAAGGAAAATTAGAAGGGATTTGCATGGGATTGGGGGGGGGAGGGAGAAAAGAACATGATTTTGGACAATCTGAGAAGGCAGTGAACCTGAAGAAGAAGGTCTTGAAGACCTGAAGGGAAGGATAAGATTGAAGAGGATGTGGAAGTTAATTCCACAGGTGGGAAAAAAAAGAGGAACAAATGGGTAGAGGTGAGCAGTGATCCTGGATAAGGTAGCTTCACCAGAAGAGGGTTGATGGTGGACCATGTGAGTCCTGTGGAAATCTGGTGGGGGATAAAGCACGGAAAGAGCAGAGAGTGCAAGACCAGAAAGGAGGCAGTAAAAGACAGAGACCACCACCAACCTGACTGTGATGGTGAAGTGATAAGCCCAGAGACTTAGCTTCAGCGCAGGAGATTCCAATGATCTTGAAGGACTTGGTTTCCACACTATAAAAGAGAGAAGCATGTGCGACAGGGGAGCCAGCCCAGAGGGGAGAGCAGTACACTCCATCAAGCTGTGGATGAAGGCTTGGTGGATGGATGGGAGTTCAGGTGTGCAAGAAAGGACTTTGTACGACAGAGGATGCCCAGTCGGCAGTTGACTTTTGAGGCCAAAGTTGAAATGTGGTTTGCCCAAGACAGATCATGGCTGATAGTGAAACCCAGGAGTTTGAATGCCTAAACCTCGAGGATTGTTAAGAAAGTAGATTGGGGAAGGGGGAGGGGGTGAGGAGTTTCCAGATGGTCCTTTTTGAGAGAGATAGTGAAAGTGTGAGATTTGTCAGGATTGAAAGTCATCTTCCAAGTGTTTGACCAGCTTGTGATTTTTTTCAAGGTCTGAAAAGAGGGAAGAGGCTGCAGCCTGCCTGCCTGTCTGAAGGATGAGGTACATCACAGCAGAGGGTGGAATTATCAGCAAATAGATAGAGGATTTTGCAGAGTCAGAGAGATCATTGATGAACAGGAATAGGACTGAGCCCAGAACACTGCCTTGAGGCACTCCAACCTTGACAGGGAGAGGAGATGAAAGGATTCCATCGAGTGCCACATGTTGGCTACGAGAGTGGAGGAAGTCAGTAAGCCATGTGTGGAGTTGGCCTTGGATGCCATAGGCAGAGTGTTTGGAAAGCAAGGCAGGATGCCAGACTGTATGCAAAGCATGAGGTATGCCCTGATCTCATGTTTGACATTGAGAGCCTCCATCCATTATTGGGTGAATAGAAGCATGTTCAAGTTGGAGTGACCTGGTCTGAAACCACATTGATCTGATATGAGGTTGTTGGAGAAAAGGAAGGTTTTCATATCAACTGTGATGACAGATTCCACGACCTTGCTGATGATTGCAAGTAAGCTGACAGGTCTGTAGTTGAGGTGATCAGTTTTTGCACATTTTTATGTAGTGCAGTGATGTTGGCATCTTTCTAAGCAGATGGAAGATAACCTAGCACAATGGCAGGGTGAAAAGGTGAAAGAGAGGATGTGCAAGAACAGCAGAGCAGGTTTTTAGGACACTTGAGCTGATGCCGTCTGGTCCAGTAGCAGAACAATGATTCAATTTGTGTGGACTAAAACTTGGTGAAAGTATTAACAAAAACAATTAACTGATTCAATTTTGGGTTCCACAGGTCAGTGGTCATACACCCTTTTAAGATCTATTTGCAAACCATCACTTGAGATAGAAGCATCTGATGTCTCTCTTTTCTCTGTTGTGCTGTCTTTCATGTGACCTTTAATTTCAACACTGATGGAAGTAACATACTCAACATGTCCACCAAGTTTTGTCCGAATCAGTCCACAATGTTTTGAAATATCATGCTATATACAGTATTGTTTTTGGCCCCATTTCTCAATGGTGAAGAACCACAATGACAATTTAAAAAATTATCACATCCAGATCCAGATCTTCAACCAAATCTGATCAATTTGTCCTTGTAAAGCACTCAACTTGTCCGCCACGTTTTGTCCGAATCCGTCCATAACTTTTTGGGATATTCTGCTCACATAAAGACAGACAGACAAATAGGGGTGAAAGCACAACTTCAACCCATGAAAACATAACCTGGCAGAGGGAAAAAGCAACATGGAGAATTTACTTGTGTTATTAAAGATGTGTATTATTGGTTGCGCCAAATCAAATACGTTTTGAAGTTGAGTTGGTAATTATGCTGGTGACAGCTGTGCAAATGATGGTCAAAGTACTGGAGAAAGTGGGAGAGGAGGGGTGCCTGATGGTGAAAAAAGTGTAATTCTTGTCCAAGTCTCTTTACGAATCCTAGTCTTTATATGGAAACATAGGGGCAATACCCCTGGGTGCTCACCTGGTAGCTGCTGGATAAGATAACCAGGAAACCACAGGTAGGCATGGATGACCCACAAAATATGTAACGAAGAAAGTACCTACTTGAGGGGTGGAGGGGGGGGCAACCCACCCATAAACTCCCTCCATAGCCCCCCTCAGACCCCAATGTTTTTTCATACCGTGAACAAAGTTTGGTACATCACATGTGATGAAGATTGTGGTCAAGTTTCATCAGAATTGCATGTGTAGTTTCTGAGAAGAAAGCAAATACCTATTATGGGGAGAAACCCTCGTAGACCCCGTCAGGGCCCGATTTTTTTTTTTAATGCCATCAACAAACTTTGGTACATACACAGTGGTGAACGTTGTGGTAAAGTTTCATCCAAATTGTATTCAGAGAAGAAGTTGCCAATATTTGTGGACGGACGAATGACGCTCCATCCCACAAGCTCCCCAGAACTACATTCCAGGTGAGCTGAAAATGAATCACAATGTTTATCGTTGGAAAAGCAAAAATTCCCAATTTATTGTTTGTAAGCTAAGCTGTCGAGATACCAACAGCAAAGCCGAATTACCGACACAAAACAAATTTAACTCGAAGGTCCTGACTCCTCCCTTGTGCTGCCAGAGACAAGAAGCAGATTGCATGTGACAAACTGAACGTTGAGAACAGTCATGAGGCGAGCATTTGGAGAGATACCAACAAACTCATGAGCCTCTGAATCACCCCCTCCCACGCTAGTGGCAACTCCAGACCCAACTCCTCGCACATCCCACACCCTGACAGAACCATCAGCCGAACCAGAGGCAAGGGAGCTTCCATCAGGACTGAAACAAAGAGTAGTAACGTTGTCAGTGTGACCTCGCAGCTCCTGGAAGAAATTCGATAACAAAGAGGATGAGAAAGTTCGAAAGGAAAAACAAAATTAAAACAGAACAATATTGCCATAAAAAACAAAATCCTTTTTGAGAATAATAAAAAACTAACATCGGCATCTCATTTATCAGTCAAGGAATTGGGCTTTTTAAGAATTGAGCTTTTTATTAAAGAGCAAGTGACAATGACCTCGTCATTACATTACCTTCACAACGCCTCCAGAGCCGATGTCCCAGATCCTAATCCTCAGATCCTCTCCTGCAGATGCGAGCAACCTTCCACCTGGTGCAAAGGCCAGGGCAAGGACTGGGCCTCTATGTCCAGTGAATAGCCGAGCTGCTGAGCCCTGCTGTGTGACCCACAAACGAACGCTGCGGTCTGCAGAACCGGTCGCCAGGTAGGCACCATTTGGGTGGAAACGAAGCGTATTCACATCTGATAAGTGTCCAGCATATATCCGCAGTGGGAAAGTGCGATCAGGAGACCAAAGCCGGGCTGTGCGGTCTGCAGAACCAGACGCAAAATAAAGGCCCAGTGGAGCGATATCTAATGACCAAATGGGGCGCGAATGGCCTCGGTAGCATGCAACATTGCTGAGTGTGTGAAGGTTCCAGTATCGCACTGTTGTGTCCTCAGAACAAGATAGGAGCCCAGTGTGCTCAGGTAGAAAGTGAGTAGCATAGACAGGGCCCGTATGGGCCCGCAAGACCTTTATATCACTGCCTTGACTGTCCTCGATCACCTGCCGGTTATAAAACGACAATCTGCACCTGTTTCCAAATGACAGTTTCAATGAAAGAACAACTGAACAGGACAGCCTGGAGAACAGCCCATGACAGACAATAGTGTAATCAATTTGTGAAGCCAGACTCCTTTAACGTTTATCATTTCTACAGTGATCCAAGGCTCAAGGAACATCTTGTTACATGTATTACATGTATTACATGTAGCACAAGGACATTTGATTCCATCAACATATTTTTCAAATCTTATAAGATCATTAATAGAGAATGGGCGAATCAACACAGTGCTTGGTATTTCAACCTGGGGTCTTAGTATCATGATCCAAATGCTCAGACGGGAATAAAAAGGGCCAACCGAGTTAACTCTCGTCTATAGTTTAATGGTGACTAAAGGCAAGGATGATTTGAATGCAATGATGAGCATACCCGGTCATCGAGAAGATCACAGGCAAGGTTGATATGCGAGACATCTATGTAGTGACAAGCTGCATTCAGCTTACGTGGTCGCAGTGTCCATAAAACTACTTGCGAGTCCTCATAGCCAGCAGCCAGCATGGAAAGGTCAGGAGAGACTTCAGCAAAGCAGGGAGGGTTGGGCATTTGACTGTCGGCATTGAAAGCATACAGATGAATGGAGGCGGAAGGAAGTGCAGAGTCCTTGACACAGCGCATGCTCTCCTGTAGCATATTTAATGAAAGTTCATCCGGAGGAAGAGACAAAGCCTGCAGTACATAGGAAAATCAGCTGTGACATGTGCTTACAGCTTTGTACCTGCAACTGCAGTAAATTATAGGACAAGTTTGTAAGAAATTATAAAAAGTGACAAAGGGCCGGGAGGATAACTTAAGAGATCTGTGCACTCGGCCCTTAGCCATCTCGTCTCGGTATGAATCCCAACCCAGCTATAAACTGTCACCCTGGGGATTCTTCTGCAGGGCAAGACGACGTGTTGCAGCGTCCCTCAGAAGGACGTTAAACTGGGTGACCGGTTTGATAGCAATAGTGAAATGTAAAATATCCCACGGCATCCTTCGTGAAGAGTAGGCGAGTTATTGCCAGAACCATGAACAAATTACAAATTCCTGCTCTAACAAAGTGGACATTGTGTCAGCAGCACAGCTGCACCCTTGAGGAATTATGCTCCCACAGTAATTGCTGCATATTGAGGAAGAAAAAGAAGAGTTTTTCAGTTTCAATCAGTTGTGTGACGTGAGTTTAATAAATTTCATGTACATGGTTTGTACATGTATAATAAATTTCACCACAAACTTATGAAAGCAAAACCTAAAGTTGCTTCTTTTTGTATACCACTCCTTCCCAATTCCACATCCAGAGGATGGATGACGTGATCGCTGGGCACCGAAGTGAGTACTCAGTTTTTACTCTGTTTTCTTGTTTGTCCGGACGATATCTCAGCCATCCTTTGAGCTAGGAAGCTGAAATTTGGGGACAAAAGTGAAGATAAGATTTGGCCAAAACTGTTTTTTTGATTTTTTGATTAATTAATCAATTGAATTTGCCTGGTATTGGCTTAATGGTTCGGGTGGTGGGCTTGGGATCCGAGGATCCTGAGTTCAAATCACCCGTGATGTTGAATTAATTCCAGGTGGGGTTGACTCTGCCTGTCATCCTTCTGAGGTCGGCAAAATGAGTGCCAGCATGCCGGTATCCTGTGTCGAAGTGACGACCCGTCCAGGATTGTACCCAATAGCCAAGGAGACTGCTTCGGCAGCACCAACGCTCTGCACAGAGTATGGTCCCAATGGATGGATGGATGGATGGATGGAATCAATTGATTAATTACTTAATTATTATCGATTGCTTAATTCCTTATTTATATATTTATTATAAAAAAAGTTTTGTTTGTATACATTTTTGAGGCTTGTATGAGAGCTAACACACAATGCACAGCAAGGGGGGTATGAGACAAGAGGGGCAGGAGTGGGAAAGACAAAACAGTGGGGAACAGAGACATTAGGAGATCTGTGGAAGGGAGAGGGATGGGGTGGAGAACACGGGGTAAACAAGATGGACATGACAGGGACTTTCAGGAAGGAAAGCAGGGAATTTGAAGGAGTTGGGTTTGGGGTGGATTAATGAGGGTAGAAAAGATCGAGGATTTGGATGGGGGATGATAAGAGGTGGTGGTTAACAGCTGTTTTGAAGGCCTGGAGGGAAGAATGGGATTGAACAGAGTGAGGGAGCTTATTCCAAAGGCAGGAAAAAAAAGAGGAATGAAAGAGTGAAGGTGAGCAGTGATTCATGATTTTGGTAGTTTTACCAGAAGGGGGTTGTTGGGGGACCTTGAGCGCCCTGCGGAAATGTGGTGGGGACAAATCGCAGACACAGCGGGGGCGGGGGGGGGGGGACTCCGGAGAGGAGACGGTAGAAGACAGAAAGACCGCCGACCTGCCTTTTGTAAGAGAATGAGGCCCAAAGACTCAGCCTCATCACAGGAAATGCCAATGATCCAAAATGCCTTGGTTTCCACAGCATGAAGCCGAGAAAGGTGAGAGGTAGGAGCAGCAGCCTAGAGGGGAGAGCAGTACTCCATCAGGCTGCAGACAAAAGCTTTGTATGTGGTTAAGAGCTCAGGTGGGCCGAGGAAGGACTTTTCATGAAGGAGGATTCCCAGTCGGCGACTGGCTTTGGAGGCCAGGTTGAAAATGTGGCTTTCCCAGGAAAGATCATGGCAGTCAGTGAGACCCAGAAGCTTGAAAGAAAGGACTTCTTCCAGAGGATTGTTGAGAAAGTGGATGGGGGGGGGGAGGGGAGGTTGCCAAACGGTCCTTTCGGAGACACAAAGTGAGAGTGTGAGATTTGTCCAGATTGAAAGACATGTTCCACGTGTTGGACCAGTTTGAGATTTTACCCAGATCTACAGTGAGCGAAGAAGCTGCTGCTTGCCGGTCTGAGGGATGACAGATGGTACGGCAGAGGGTAGAGTCATCAGCAAAGAGATAAAGAGGATTTTCCAGAGAGTTGGAGAGATCATTGATGAAAAACAGAAAAAGAACAGGGCCCAGAATGCTCCCTTGAGTAACTCCAACCTGGACAGGAAGAGGGGATGAGAGAACTCCATTTAGGGCCACATGTTGACTGTGACAGGAGAGGATGTCTGCGAGCCACAAGTGGATATGGCGCCTTGGATACCATAGGAAGAGAGTTTGGTGAGCAAGGCAGGGTGCCAGACCATGTCAAAAGCACGCGATATGTCGAGGGATATGGCTCTGATTTCATGTCCGGCATTCAGGACCTCCATCCATTGTTGGGAGAGCAGGAGCAGTATATCCAGGGTGGAGTGACCTGGTATGAAACTATTTTTGATCGGAAATCAGGCCATTGGAGAAGAGGAAGGATTTAATATCTGAAGCGATGATGGATTCCATAACCTTGCTGATGATTGGGAGAAGGCTGATTGGTCTGTAGTTGCAGGGATTTGTTTTTGCACCTTTTTATGCGGAATGGTAATGTTTGCTGATTTCCAAGCAGATGTCAGATGACCATGAGCAAATGAGAGGGTGAATAGAACAGAGAGAGGGTGAGCAAGCGCAGAGGAGCAGGTTTTTTGGACACGTGGGCTGATGCCGTCTGGACCAGTTGCAGAATCTGAGTAAAGGTTTAACAGCAAACTCTCCATCTTGTCAGGAGAAAAGGACACAGATTCCAGGGACAGTTGGGTGCAACTTGCTAAGGTGGGTACACAAAGCGATGGGTTTCGGACACAAGATTTTGATGCAAAGACCAAGTTTAGGCATTCAGCCTTTTCACGTGCGGTATCTGCAGTGCGGCCATTTGAGATAACGGAGGGGATGGAGGGGGAACATACACCAGAAACAGATTTGATTAGATGCCACCAGGATTTGGAGGAGGGAGAGAGGTTTGAGAGTTCAGACTTGAGCTTTGAAAGATGTTGTTTTCTGGCTCTGCTGAGGGTAGATACACACTTCTTCTGAGCTTTATGGAAGGAACTGAGATTATCCTCAGTTGGGTTTGTTTTTCATGAGGCAATGGCAAGTTGTTTCAGGACAACTGCCTCACCACAAGCTTCAGTGAACCATGGGCGGGAGGAAGGGTCGGACAACTGAAGACGAGAGGGGATAAATCTGTGCATGAGGGAGAGCAAGTTTCTTTGAAAGAATTCCCAGAATGAGTTGATGTTGGAGAAAGTAGCGATAGGAGACCAGTCTAGAAGTTTGAGGGCTGCTCGGAGACCCTGCCAGTAGGCTTGAGTGAAATGCCAGACTCGACGGCGGTGAGGTGGTTCTCTGATAATAGCCAGAGAGATGTCCACTTTGACAAGGACGTGGTCAGAAGAACTGATTGGAGCGGAGAAAGAACAGCAGATATTTTCAAGGAAATTTGTCAAAATCAGATCCAGAAGAGATCGAGTACCATTGGTTGAGATCTGGGTTGGGAAATTGACCGATTGAGTCAGTCCCAATGAGTCGCAGAAAGCTTTTGCTGAGGTGCCATGACAGGTGAGAGAGGTACCCACACCTCGCCAACTGGCATGATGACAATTGAAGTCACCACATATAAGGAAGAGAGAGTTTGGATGAGAAGATAGAAGTTGGTCCATGTTTTCTCATCTGGGCAATTTCTCAGACACCTTTTGAGTGAGGAAGCTGATACTTGGACATGATAGTGGCCAAGTGATTTGGCAATAAAGGGTATTTTTTGATTTATTCATTAATCAATTAATTGATTGATTATTTGGATTTTTCGATTCATTACTTAATTTTCAAAAAGTTACATTCGGATGAAACGGTGGTGGTTTAGGTCTGCTATTAGCCAATTGATTAAGAAATTAATTACTTTACGATTATTTATTTATTTTAATTATGCAAGTAAACAATGAATCAACCAGTTATTGGACAGCATTTCCTCCCAATTCTGTATCCATGTGCTGCATGGCAAGTAAGTATCATTTGTACACATTCACCTCAGAAGCGCACTGCTCCCTCCCAATTCCGTCTCCATGTGCTGCAGGTGGCATCACCGGGCCTGGCAATGTCGCGCGCTGGAGGATTTGTTATTTATTTGTTTGGCATGGGGGCGGTGTACTTTGAATGAAGCTCCACTTGTTGCTTTAGTTGACATTTTCTGGGGTAAAGGTCATCGGCATATTGGCCAAGTACTGTGAATGATGGACTTTGATCTGAAAAGAGTTAATTTTTAACTTACCTGGAATTAAAATTCCAGATAAGGTATTGTCATCGCGCATTGTCCGTCCATCCGTCTCCAATTTCGACTTCGCCGGACAAACTGCTGGGCCGATCTGGCTGAAATTTGGCAGCAACATTCCTCTCCTGACTGGTAACAGGAATTGCAAAGATCGCTCCGGTCACATGACTTCAAGTCGGCCAAAATGACCAACTCAGTAAATTTCTTCAAAAATCTCACCAGTCAGAATTCTGCCAAATTTGGGTTCAACATTAAGCCAGGGTAGGGATTTTAAATCGCAGACGTCTTGCCGATAACGTAACCGGAAGTGTGTCAAAGTGGCTGACCATCAATTTTTGGGAAAAATCATGTAAATTCCTTCAAAAATCTTCTTCTCCAGACCCACCAGGCATAATGTTACCAAATTTGGAATGCAACATTAGGTCGGGATCCTGATGTTAAATTGCGGAGGCCAAGCCCATCACATGACCGGAAGTGTGTCCAAATGTCGTTCACGCAAATTCTTTCCAAAATATTCTTTTCCAGACGTTCCTTCCATTGCGACCATACTCTGTACAGAGTATACCATATGTCGATGCTGCTGAAGCAGTCTCCTGGGCTATTGGGCACAATCCTGGACAGGTCGCCACTCCAACACAGGATACTCAAATGGCTCAATCATCCCGGCAAGCTGGTACTTATTTTGCCGATCTCGGAAAGATGACAGGCAGAGTCAACCCCACCTGGTATTAATTCAACGGCCAAGCAGAATTTGAACTCGGGCATCGTTTACGGTCCCAGCAGTCAGAATGCTACAAAATTTGGGTTACGACATTAGGTCAGGGTTAACTTGCCAAAGTCATGCCGATTACGTGGCCTGAAGTATGTCAAAATGGCCGACTTAGTAAATGTTGGGGGAAAAAAAATTGCATAAATTCCTTCAAAAACCTTCCTCTCCAGACCCACCAGTCAGAATGCTACCAAATTTGGGTACAACATTAGGCCAGGGCCCAGGTAAGCTGCAGGTAAAGTGGTCCTATTTTTTAAAAGTGGTGCCATGATTGGATTCTTCAGAAACACCACTGAAACATTGGTGCTTAAAACGTTGAACAACAATCACTTAGGCAATGTGACAGGCAGAGTGTTAGAAACCTTTTAACAAGCTGGATAACATGACAACATAAAAATACTGCATTTTTTGTCAACGCTGTAATTGTTAACGCTCTTGAGTGTGCATGCAACCACCTCCTCTCACCTCCTCTTCAACCTCAGCCTGACTTGTGCCCTCTGTAGCACATTCATCTCTGTCACCCTGCAATTGCAGGCTCGTGGGACTGGAACCCAATGCAGGTTTGGCTTCCAGCTGGATATGAGTCGCCAAAGCACGCAGGACCAGCGTTGAATCGCTCGTGCACATGTGGTTCAGAAGCCTGGCCCTTGCAGGTGCGCTCAGACACACGCAGAGTTTTCCCTCGGATAGTGCACGCAAAGGGGGGTTGCTTCCAGCATCCTAAGAAGAAAAAACATAAAAACTTTTGAGAAATTAATGGTGCTTTGATGGTACCCAGTTAAACAGTAAAATATTTTAAATTACAGTGTTTATAACGAATGCAATGAGCTTCATACTTAACGTGTGCACATGAGAGAATAGGAAACAACAACAACAACAACAACAACAACACAATACCCCTGGCAATTTGGAATCTCTGTCATTGGCTATGACCTTTTTGCCTCCGGTTTTTTTTAAACGCTGTGCGGTGTATAAACACGATTGGGTTTTATTTCTATCTTGTGAATATTGCTTAACGCGTGCACATGAGAGAATAGGAAGCAATAAAAACAACACAATACCATGGCAATTTGGAATCCGTGTCGTTGGCTATGACCCTTTTGCTTCCGTTTTTTTTTTGTTTCCGGTTTTTGTCATGGGGAATGATGCATGCCGGGAGATAAAGGCATCATCGGAGACATGAAAGACCCAAATAATATCAGACATGGTGTATATTTCCTCCATTAATTTCAATAAAGATATCTCCCGCAACATCAAAAAATAATTTTGAATCGTGATTTACGTTATTTGATCGCTGATCCCGAATCCAGGCCGAAGTAACCGGAAATTGCGTATACAGTTGTAAACAAGTTATAGGTAAAGTCAGAAGTGAATGAAAGAAGAATATTACGTTCGCTTCTAGTATTTATTTTTTTAGATGAGATCCTGTTCGAGGCGGTGTAGTTGTTGTTGTGAAGGTAATGTTGAGACAAGTCTGAAGACGACGATGGCTCACGAGCGGTATTTGACGATGTAGATTGTTTCAGAAGTCAAGGATGAGACAATGTGATAATGTTTGACCAAGTTATAAAAATGATCAACATGATGTGGTACGAGTGACAGGTTATTAGCCACAAAATGTCGAAAACCCGGTTTCGTTCAACAACTTTAAAAATTTGACCTTTGCATAACCTTTAAAGGTCACAAAACAATGTTGTGGACATTAAAATAAGGAAACAGGATACGTGCTATAGCTTATTGGAGTTAGTTCATCGAAGAAGGTCGAAAACCCGGTTCGATTCCCACAACTTTGAAAATTTGACCTTTGTGACCTTTAAAGGTCAAAGGTCAAGGATTATGACCTTTGGTGCAAAACTTCCTCTGGAACATTCCAGGAACAATATAACATCATATAGGCTATATGGCATTTCACACTCATCGGATTATCCATACTTTGATGAAATCAGCGTAAAAACAAACTTGAAGGGGCGCCACGGGCAAGGTGTTCGAGATAGAGCAAAATGGTTTCAAGACTTTAGGTGGGGAATGACCTCAAGATTATGCATAAAAAATATTGTCATCCTAGCTCTCAAAGTTTGGGCGGTCGTATGATTTTTATGTCAAAATTCGAAATTTTCTAAGTTCGTGACCTTGTGACCTTGACACAAAAATGAAAAAATAAATAAATAAATAAAAATAAAAATCGAGCTCCGTGGGGCTATGCAGGTGCCATTGGGCTAACCAAATACAGAAACCCCTGCCAGATTCGACAAACCCCTCGGAGAAGATGGATTTTATGTCAAAATCGCAATTTTCTAAGTTTGTGACCTAGTGGCCTTGACCTTGGGAAAAAAATGAAAAATAGAGCTCCGTGGGGCTATGCAGGTGCCATTGGGCTTACCAAATACCGAAACCCTGCCAGATTCGACAAATCCCCTAGGAGAAGATGCAAATTGAAATCGGCTACCCCCTAAAAACACAATTCGCAATTTTCTAAGTTCGTGACCTTTTGGCCTTGACCTTGGGGTGAAAATGACAAAAAAAAAAAACAGCTCCGTGGGGCTATGCAGGTGCCATTGGGCTAACCAAATACCGAAACCCGTCAGATTCGACAAACTCCCTTGCAGAAGATGCAAATTGAAATTGGCTACCCCCTAAAAACACAATTCGCAATTTTCTAAGTTAGTGACCTTGTCGCCTTGACCTTGGGATGAAAATGAAGAATCGAGCTCCGTGGGGCAATGCAGGTGCCATTGGGCTAACCAAATACCGAAACCCAGGGGTTTCCTTAGAAGCCGGTTACCGGCGACCTGCAGCCGTCTACTCAGAAAAAATGTCAAAGGTCGTTGCCTCCTAAATTCAGAGGGAATTTTTCCAATTTTTTTTGTCACCGAAATCTCTGCATCCCACTGTTTTGACATCCGAGAAATGGAATATGGTTTCCTTAATGAATGCTAGTTCATCTGCACTATTATTATGTCACACTTACTTCAGATTGCTCACTGGACTCCACCATGTGCAGTATCATCTCCCTATTAAGAACCAAGGTATGGCCCAAATGTTGCTAAAATGACTCTTTAAAAGTGCTTAGATACTCCATCTTCCAGACACCTTGGTGTGCCCTAAACCATGGCCTTAAATTAATGAACCCTGTTTAAAAGCTGCTTGAACTAACTAAACAGTATAGCTGAATTTCAGTCAACCAGTCAGTCAGTCATTATGTTAATGCAACTACATCCAGTACAGGCCTCGCCACTTGATTTTGTGGAGTTTTCCACCCCAACAGCATGATAATACGAGAACTATTTCATGTCAGAAATCATGCTGGAATGCATTTCCAGCCATCCAGGATCTTCCGGCTACCAGGGCCCTAAGTGGGCCCTGGACCCAGGCCATACAGCTGCGCTCTCTTTGCTCGTGGTGATGGTAACCTGCTACTTTTTAATGGTAGCCGCCTACTCCAAGAAATAAGGAAACGCCTGTCAGATTCGACAAACTCCCGAGGAGAAGATGCAAATTGAAATCGGCTACCCCCTAAAAACACATGTTTTTTGGGCGTGGCTCTACTCATAATGGGCGCACCACGCCCATTTTCAGGAAAACAACTACATCATGATATAAACCTCCCACCAAAATTTTATCAGGATCGGATAAAAACCCACGGGGCTATGCTCGGGACAGAGACAACAATAACGAATATAGTGGTCACTTATTTTTTTCATGAAAAAATTTTTTCGTGAACCAATATAATGTTGAGGTAATATTAATTTTTTGGATGAGATCCTGTTCTTGGCGGTGTAGTTGTCATTGTGAGGGTAATGTTGAGGTAATATTAATTTTTTTAGATGAGATCCTGTTCTTGGCAGTGTAGTTGTTGTTGTGAAGGTAATGTTGAGGTAATATTTATTTTTGCAGATGAGATCCTGTTCTAGGTGGTGTAGTTGTTGTTGTGAAGGTAATGTTAAGGTAATATTTATTTTTTCATAGCAAAAAGACTTTAATTTGATATATTTAAGAAGCGAATGCAAGAAGAATTATACGTTCGCTTCTCGGCTTTGCCTATTCCATATTAGAACACCTCACCCAACACAGTCTTGAAAAAAATGACATGGGAAGGGTTACCCCCTCGCTTTTTATTTGGATGAAGTTAGCTCAGGCGTTGCATTGCTGGCCACCGCCATTTTGGCTGCATCTCGATGTCCCTGACAGTGTGAGCAGAACGTTTGATTGGTACAGAGAGCATACAGTTTTTCCAAAGTACTGCTAAACTGAAGGTTTTTGGAAGTGCAAACAATGTTATTTGTGTTCTGCAGTGTCAACTCCTGACGGTTGGTGACAGCTCCTGACAGTTGGTGACAGCAGCAATGGCACTTGGTTGCAGTTGGACTATTCCTGCTGGTTCTGCTCGATCCCTGGCTCTTGGCGTTGCTTGTTCCCATTGTGCTGCCTTTTTGGCTGCTGGTTCCATCATTGGTTAGGGGTGCGGTTATGCCACTGATGCAGTGCCCCTGTTACCAGTACACTGGTGCTCATTTCACTGACCTCGGAAAGATGACAGGCTGAGTCAACCCCCTGGTGTTAATTCAGTGGCCGACAGGGCTCGAACTCAGGATCCGAGAATCCCAAGCCACGACCTTAACCGATCAGCCAACACCAGGCTTGTTCCTGGTTCCTGGGGGTGATGACGTGACGTCGATTGGTGTTCGAACATGCTTGCGGGTGGGTGCACGGCGAGGCAGGGCACTGGCAGTGGAAACGAGCCAAGCTGTGGAGAGCTCATTTTGAGAAGTAGAATAAGGACGCTCACACATTTTGGGTTATTTTAATTGACGCACGACAAATTCTGCCTTGGTAAGCAGAGACCAGATTTTTTCTCCCCAAAAATGGTCTGATGGGTACCGTGTGTCGTGTTTAATTGTTAAGCAAGGCATAGTGATAAGCATCTCCTCTTTGTCAAATTTTCTATAAATGCTTGTTGAATTCTGAATTTCTTTGAGATTATTTTGTTGACTGAACATTTGATCGATTTTCATTCATCCATTTAATCGACAAGGAAATAAAAAAAAACAGTCCTTCAGCTTATTTATTTTTCTTCCTAATAAATTCCTTGTTGAAATTTAAACCTGTCCGTGATTGTCATTTCCTTCCATTGATCCAGCATTGTCCTAACAGAGATCGACTGGGAGGTGATTCCCAAACACATACACGGGATAGCAGTACAACATAGCTGGTAGCAGATGGCAGACCGTACACGGGGAATGACAAAAATACACATTGTGCAAAATGCAAGTGGTACTATGGAACGCCAAGACTTCCCAAACATTATCGGCATGTCCACCAAGTGCCACAGCAATTTCATAGGGATCGTGTGAGCTGAGTTTTGGTGTGCAAGCTTGGTATATATTGTTGTGGTTGACCAAATTCGCAAACCACCATTCAGGTCCCTTAGGTGAGATATCTCTGTAAGTATATGTGTAGTTAGGCCCAAACCCGTTGTCTAGAGGGAATAAATGTCATTCACTCGGGCTGCGACTCTTCAGGATAGCCGTTTTTCTTTTACTATCTTTATTTTGGACCAGCCGCCATTATTACCACCACCAACCACGTCTCAACAGCCATCACAACAACAACCACCAACCACAACGCCGCTTCACAACAACCACCAACCGCAACGCTGCTTCACAACAACAACCACCAACCACAACGCCGCTTCACAACAACCACCAACCACAACGCCACCTCACAACAACCACCAACCACAACGCCGCTTCACAACAACAGCCACGACCTTTACCGTCACAACTCGCCACCATCGCATCCACACCATCTCGCGCCACTCGTGGGCACTGATACTGGACTCACTGATACGTGTAGGGCGCGCACCGAGCAGCGTGTTCAAAAACATCACGGACTTTCCACAGAAAACGGATCAAAAACGACTCACGCCCACTTTTGTTCCGTCCAATCGGTGAGCGAGGGGCGATTTGGCCCCGCCTCCAGGGCGTTGGAGGGCGGTCGCTATATGCAAATTCATGGATCAAAAAGCATTCACGCCCACTTTTCCTCGGGCCAATGGGGAGCCAGTTAGAGAGGTGAAGGGTCGGATGCAGAGGGTCAAGGGTGAAAGAGCGAAGCCACGGGGCTTATATAAACGGCTGCGTTCGTCAGTCAAAGAGTTCAGTTGGAAGTTGTGCGGAGTTCAAGAGAGTCGTCGGTGGAGCTGGAAAGAAGTGGGAGAAGTCAAGAGTGAAGAGTTGGGACGAGCCAAGAGAGGAGACGGAGAGGGCGAGTAGACGGAGCTGTGGAGAGGTGACAGCGGCGAAGGCGGACGAGGGGTGCTCGCGTCGGTGCCGGGAGCTGCACAGGGAGAGGCCAGTAACGCGACCGAGGTCGAGGAGGAGACGCTCACCGCGGGACCCGAGACAGGGTGATATCCTCCTTCCCCCGAGCATCAGCAACCCCCTCCTGTTTCCCCCCACGCTGAGATAGTGCGACAAAGGGGGCCCCTTTCCCACCCCCTACCAGACACTGTCCGCGAGGCCCGCGGAGTTGAGGCGCCACCGCCGCTCTGCGTCTCATCATCAGACGGTAGGCCCGACACGGTCTCGGCCCCAGGCCCGCCTCATCCTGGAGGGTGGTTTTTTTTCTTTTGCTTTGGGAATATGTGTTGTCGGCGCCATCTGTGAAGTAAAATTGTATAAGTGTTGCCGTGTGCCCGGTAGTCGGTTAGATCTGCATTGTTGCATTTGCTTTTTGTGTAATATTGCATTGTCTTCTTCTTTTACATGTGCTTTTGGTGGAATTGTATATGTGTGCTTCCCGTTCATCGCGAAATAAATGTGAGTTATGTTGAACTGTTTTCCCGCTTCGCTTCGTCATTTCTTTCATTGAATCTCCATCTTGCTTCACGTAAAGGGTTGGTCGTGGGCTAAAACGCCCGATAATTAATCGAACCGTCGAGGCCGACGAATAACACCGCTCGGTTATCCCGATAGTACGGAACGGGTCGCTTAAAGTGGCCCGTGTCCGAAGTCGACCTGCGGCGAGGTGCGATCGCCCGGTCTACCCTCCGTGTGGGTACTTAGGTAGGTCGAATTTGGCGAGCAACCCTATCCCACGCGGGGGCCGATTGGCACGATCGTGGTGAGACCGAAAGGTCCACCCGTGACTGGTTCCCGGCGTTAGTCCGAGAGGGTCACGACTGGATTGTCCGTCCGGTGGGCGACATGCCGCGATTCGAGTTACGTGGCCGTCCGCACGCCGGCGGGCGCGAATCCGCAACAATATATATATATATATATATATATATATATATATATATATATATATATATATATATATATATATATATATATATATACACACACACACACCCCAGAGAGGGTAATTAAATGACCCTTCCAGTCACTCCCATAGGTGAACTAGTTTTGCCAAATTCAGTCAAAGTCCAACTAAACTGTGGCTAATTAATGTTCTACGGTGTTCAAAATATGAAATTATAATTGAAATTAAAATAGTTCCTCAATCATCGACTGACAGACACGCAGACAGTGTGAACCAATTGCTTTCACACACTTTGCGCTTCGTACGTGGGGTATAAAAGAAAAGTTTCAAATTCAAATCATCATCATGATGTACCATGGCCTATGCAGAGCATTGGTGCTGCCGAAGGAGTTACGAGGCCACAATCCTGGTTGGGTCAACACTCCGACTCAGGAAGTCAATGCGGAATTTGGCCATGGTGCTGGCGATAGCTCACCTACTCTTCGCGAAGATCACAAATTTTAAATAGAAAGCCCCCGCCAAAAATATCTCCCAGCAAGAAATAGATGGAGAACAGCAAGTTAGCATTTTATTTTAAATCATAGAATATAATGCTGTTGTCGATGAGCTCTGCAATTGTTACCTTTGCCACCAACGGTGGATGAAGGTTATGTTTTCACCCCTGTTTCTGTCTGTCTATCTGTGAGCAGGGTATCTCAAAAAGTTATACACGGATTTGGCTGAAACCTGATGGACAGGTTGGGTGAGAATCTTTGAAATGATACTTCACCAGTGAGAGATAGGGACAAAAACGATATGTAGCACGATATTGCAAAACGTTGTGGAAGGATTGCAATGTCAAACCTGTTGCCCTCTGCAATAGAAAGTCTACAACCCTCTCAAAATTTTCACCTTTTGTTGCCTTTTTGCCTGGAAATAAATTGCATTAAAGTAGACTTTTTCCACCATTATTTACACATTGTAACCCACAACTTCCACATGAAAAACAAATTCAACACATTTCAGAAAATGAATTAAAAATACAAAAACAGAATATCTTGGTTAGCTAAGTATTATAGTAATTGTAATTATATACAAGTATTGTTGTATATATAAGAATTATATAAGTATAGTATATAATTACATATATATATATGTAATTGTATATAAGTATTATAGTAATTAAAATAGTATATCCACCCCCCCCCCCCGTATTATAGTAATTGTAAACCAGAAGAAATTGGAAGAGCGCATACCTCCACCACGTAATGCCTGACCCACGAGAACATATCAGGCCCAATACTTTTTTGAAATATCATGCTATACAGTGCAATGTCGTTTTTGGCCCCATCTCTCAATGGTGAAGAATCACTTTAAAAATGAAATAATTTTCGTATCCAGATCCGGATTCGGACCTTCACCAAAATCAAATAAATTCATCCTGTCCACCAAGTTTCGTCCGAATTTGTCCACAACTTTTTGAGATGTGCTATATATCAGTTTAGCCATAATTCTCAATGGTGAAGAATCACTTTAAAAATTCTAGTATCCGGATCTGGATCTTCACCAAAATTTAATCAGTTAGTCCTTGTCACATACCCAACCTGTCCACAAAATTTCATCCAGATCCGTCCACAACTTTTTGAGATATCCTGCACACAAACAAACCTACAGAAAGGGGTGAAAACATAACCTCCTTCACCTTCGGTGGTGGAGGTAATGAGTTCAGGTGTAACCAATCACCTTCCAAATCACACACCAAGTTATTTGGCATCCTCCTTTGTTAAATTGTAATGATTCTGATCATTTCAGAATAAAATCAGCTGTTCCTGTAGGTTTCCTCTGTGGGGTAGTACATTTCAGAGCAAACACACCTATGAGCACCAAGGAGCTTTCAAAAGATGTCTGGGATAAAGTTGTGGAAAGGCACATATCCAGGGATGGGAATAAAAATATTTCAAAGGCCTTGAATATCCCTTGGAGCACAGTCAAAACAATCATTAAGAAGTGGAAGGTGTATGGTACCACCAAGAACCTGCCGAGATCAGGCCGTCCCTCCAAACTGGATGACCAAGCAAAGAGGAGACTGATCAGAGGGGCCACCAAGAGGCCAATGGTAACTTTGAAATGAGCTACAGGCCTGTATGGCAAAGACTGGTCACTGTGTGCATGTGACAACAATATCCGAAGCACTCCGCAAGTCTGGCCTGTATGGTAGGGTGGCAATAAGGAAGCCATTACTCAAAAATGCCCACCTTGAGTCCCGTTTGAAGTAAGCGAAAAACCACTGCAGAGATCCCGAAGCCATGTGGCAAAACGTTTTGTGTTCTGATGAAACCAAGATGGAAAGTTTTGGTCGAAATTGAAGACGTTACGTTTGGCACGAACCCAACACAGCACATCACCCAAAGAACACTATCCCTACTGTGAAGCATGGTGGTGGCAGCATCATGTTATGGGGATGATTCTCATCAGCAGGGACTGGGGCACATGTCAGGATAGAAGTGAAAATGAATGGAGAAAAATACAGAAAACTCCTGGAGGAAAACCTGCTACCCTCTGCAAGAAAGCTGAAATTGGGATGGAAGTTCACCTTTCAGGATGACAACAACCAGAGGCATACAGCCCAAGCTACACTGGAGTAGCTAAGCAACAAAAGATAAATGTTCTTGATTGGCCCAGTCAGAGCCCCCGATCTAAATCCATTCGAAAATCTGTGGCACGACTTGAAGATTGCTGGCCATCAACGCGCCTCACGCAACTTCACTGAGCTTGAACAGTTTTGTCCAGAATAATGGGCAAATATTGCCCAATCAAGGTGTGGAAAGTTGGTAGAGACCTATCCCAACAGACTCACAGCTATAATTGCTCTCAAAGTTGCTTCCACAAAGTATTTACTCAGGGGGTGGACACTTATCCAACCAAGATATTCTAATTTTGTATCATTGATTAATTTTCTCGACCCGTCCAGGATTGTTCCCAATAGCCAAGGAGACTGCTTCGGCGGCACCAATGCTCTGCACAGAGTATGGTCCTTATGGATGGATGGATTCATTTTCTGAGGTTCATAGAATTTCTTTTTCACTTGGAAGTTGTGCGTTACGATGTGTAAATAATGGTGGAAAAAAGTCTCATTTAATGCAATTTAATTCCAGGCTATAAGGCAACAAAAGGTGAAAATTTTGAAAGGGGGTGTAGACTTTCTTTAGGCAGTGTACGACAAAATTTCATGGATGAGTTGAGTAGGTGACAAAGAACAAGCCGATTCAATCTTCATTGAGGTGCGGATGCAGATCCAGCCTCTCAGTGAAAACATAAACTGTTCAGCCTGGTGGAGACATGGGTTTGTGCTCCATCTACCAAGTGTCGTCCTCGTTTGTATATTTTGTACGGTGATCCTAAGCTGATGGAGAGGTTTGTAGTTGTATTCTATATTGAACAAGAACATCAAGAGACAATATATGTTATTTTAAACGTGATTTCAACCTCGGATTATAGAATCATGAAGCATGTGCTCCGATCGGAATGACAATCAGGTCACCTTCACATCCCTTTTCATACCTGTCGAGCGAGGGCAGCAGCTATCTGCTCCACAATGACTCTTTGTTCAGTGGATGGTCCAGCTGTGGAACCGTGACGTGCTAGAAATGCTTCGGCAGCACTGCGCCAGCCGCCCGAGAGCAGTTCCAAGTAAAAACAGAGGAAAAGTGGATGGAGCAGTGACTGAAGCTCCTCAAGCAAGGGTGATTCCTGGTCTGATGGGACACATACATGCTTGTGAGTGTTTATGAAGCCGTCCGAGAAATTATATAAATTGGCACCTCACTTAATAACGAGTCTTCAACAAAGAAAACACATTAATCAATGCATCAGGATGCTTAATAAATTTATTTAAGCCAAAACAAACTATTCTAGCAGGTACCAATTGATACTCAACTCGGTCAAGTGCAGTAGGGTAAGAATACTGATTCTGGCTCACTTTTCCCCATGTAAATGAATGGGGGATTTTCAGCGATTTATATTTTTTTTCCCTAAAAATAAATCCCCTTTTTATCCCAAGGTATATTTATTTGTCTCCCCTTTTAACTTGGAGGTTGAACCTCATTGAATTGAACACCTGGGGGTTGAACAGCTCACTCATTGAACCTATAAAGATTTGTTCATTCTCAAATTCCTTCAATAGTTTAATTTTCTTTGCACAATAATCCCCATCTAAAATATTGACAAACAAAACATTTGAATCTTTATATTTTTTAAGATACCCCATTTGTGCCATTACGAAATGATAAACTTCTCTTAATGCTCTTGTTTGACCACCTCCTGAGCCACAGGTTATTTTTTGTTAAGCCCCGCCCACTTTTCTTTAAGCCCCGCCCACTTTTGTTAAGCCCCGCCCACTTTTCATAAGGTAATTTTTCTAAGCCACGCCCACTTTTCCTAAGCTCCGCCCACTTTTGCTAAGCTCCGCCCACTTTTCATAAGGTATTTTTTCTAAGCCACGCCCACTTTTCCTAAGCTCCGCCCACTTTTGCTAAGCTCCGCCCACTTTTCATAAGGTATTTTTTCTAAGCCACGCCCACTTTTCCTAAGCCCCGCCCACTTTTGCTAAGCTCCGCCCACTTTTCATAAGGTATTTTTTTCTAAGCCACGCCCACTTTTCCTAAGCTCCGCCTACTTTTGCTAAGCCCCGCCCACTCTTACATCATTTCCAGTTCATCTCTGACTCACAAAGAAATCACTAGAAAATTACAGGATGTTATGGTTTTGAAAAATTTCCCAATGAAGGCTTGCCTAGGCTTGCCCAGGGAATTTCCAAAGGAAACCACACCCACCAGTCTTTCTCTATAAAAGCTTCAAACCCAGGCTCCATTTTAAACATTTGTTCTTGCTGGCAATGGTGTTCTGTGTGCTTGTCTCAAACTCTCTGTCTTCTATGGAACTAAACCTTCAAGTTGATGAACTGGATTCAAACCTCTTATCTATTGAGGTAAGATTTTTTATTTTCCTATTTTCAAACTTTGATTGAAGCATACTCATTTAATAATTAAATAACTTAATTAATACATTATTATTTTCTCTCACAGGAAATTGTATCTGAAAATACTGCTTTTGCTACAACTTGGGGGAAATTGTTGGCTTGGTTGAAGACCTTGAGTGGGATGACTTTGGTGTTCCTTGGAACTCTCTGTCTTCTATGGAACTAAACCTTCAAGTTGATGAACTGGATTCAAACCTCTTATCTATTGAGGTAAGATTTTTTATTTTCCTATTTTCAAACTTTGATTGAAGCATACTCATTTAATAATTAAATAACTTATTAATACATTATTATTTTCTCTCACAGGAAATTGTGTCTGAAATACGAAATGAAAATACTGCTTTTGCTACAACTTGGGGCGAAATTGTTGGCTTGGTTGAAGACCTTATGAGCGACCAAGACCCACAGAACGAGTTCGTCCTTGATGACCCAACCAAAGAGTTATACCTTGGAGACCAGCAAAATCCTGAAAAAGAGTTTTACAGCAATAGTACTCATTGTGAGTTATCAAGACAATACCCACTGAACAAGTTATACCTTGATGAGCCAGAATACAAGTTTTACCTTGGAGACTCACAAATTTTGAAAAAATCAAGAAATGAGTTCTGCCTTGATGGTTTAAATAACTACCTTGGAGACTCAGGAAAAGGGTTCTGCCAAGATGGTTCTAAATATGGGGCCTACCTTGGAGACTCACAAATTTTGAAAAAATCAGTAAATGAGTTCTGCCTTGATGGTTTAAATAACTACCTTGGAGACTCAGGAAAAGGGTTCTGCCAAGATGGTTCTAAATATGGGGCCTACCTTGGAGACTCACAAATTTTGAAAAATCAGTAAATGAGTTCTGCCTTGATGGTTTAAATAACTACCTTGGAGACTCAGGAAAAGGGTTCTGCCAAGATGGTTCTAAATATGGGGCCTACCTTGGAGACTCACAAATTTTGAAAAATCAGTAAATGAGTTCTGCCTTGATGGTTTAAATAACTACCTTGGAGACTCAGGAAAAGGGTTCTGCCAAGATGGTTCTAAATATGGGTCCTACCTTGGAGACTCACAAATTTTGAAAAAATCAGTAAATGAGTTATCCTTAAGAGACTTTGTAAGTTGGTTTTACTTTGAATACTTGAAATGTGGGTTCTGGATTGATAACTCACAATGTGATACATATCTTGGAAACTCAACGGGAATGTGGTTATACCTTGAAGACTTGGAAAGTTGGGTTTATGTTGGACACTTGAAACTTTTTTGGGGGCTTTTATTTATTTATTTATTTATTTATTATTATTATTATTTTATTTATTTATATTTTGGAGACTTTTGGAGTTGCTATCACTCTTTGGGATCTAAACCTATCGATGTAGTTCTTTGTCGGATGGTGCTTGATGGGAGCAAGATCAAGAAAGTTCTGGGAAGAAAGTGCAGGCTTACTCCCCCTTTCTACGTCATCAAACCTGAAAGCCTTAAAAGACAGAATTGGAAGAAGAAAAAAAAAAACGTAAAAATATATATATATAGGTGGAAATCTCATTTTGAAAAAGACATTGAGTTGGGGTTGAGATTTTGAATGTGAGGGTTGGGGTTGAGATTTTGAATGTGAGGGTTGGGACACACACACACATACACATCAACAAACAAAAGTTAAGCCTTGACTTCAGTTGAGGATTCTGTGTTTGGGGTTCACAGATCTAAGAACGTCCCCCTTGACACACATTATATACTGTTATACACCTCGGACTTGGCCCTCGAGTGTCCACAACGGTGTATAGTAGGAGGGAGTGAAGCGCCAACCTATTGCTCCCATTGCACACACACACACAAACAAAAGTTAAGCCTTGACTATTCAGTTGAGGATTCTGTGTTTGGGGTTCACAGATCTAAGAACGTCCCCCTTGACACACATTATATACTGTTATACACCTCGGACTTGGCCCTCGAGTGTCCACAACGGTGTATAGTAGGAGGGAGTGAAGCGCCAACCTATTGCTCCCATTGCACACACACACACAAACAAAAGTTAAGCCTTGACTATTCAGTTGAGGATTCTGTGTTTGGGGTTCACAGATCTAAGAACGTCCCCCTTGACACACATTATATACTTGTCCCTCTAGTGTCCACAAAGGTGTATTATCTGCTTAGTTTTGTCTTTTGTAATTCCTGTGAATAAAATGAACCTAAAATCTCTTCCCCTTCCAAATCATATATTTTATAAGTCCAAGGAACTGTATCTATTACATCAACAATTTTAAAAAGTTCTTTCGTCCATCGTTCAGTAAAACCCTTTTCAAAATGAGATTTCCACCTATATATTCTTACGATATCACCAACTTTGAACTTAGGTTTTCTGACATTAATCTCTTTTTCATATTTTAATTTTGTAAATGTTTCTGATGGCTTCATATTCGTTGACGTGTGAATCGTGTCATTATACTTATCCACAATATCCTGAATAAAAGATGACCATTGTTGTGAACCGAGTTGTGTGAATTTTTTATATAGTCTCTCTTTTAAGGTACGATTAAAACGTTCAACAACAACTGCCTTCCCTTCATTAAAGGTACTGTATAATGTAATACTGTTATTTTTTAGAAAATTCATAAATGTCTTGTTATAAAACTCTCTACCCTCATCAGTCCACAATTTCTTAGGTTTTCTCTTACTTTTATTAAATATCTGTTGAAAAGCTAACATAAGAGTATTACCTGTTTTGTTTTTTAAAGGGACAACCCACGCATATCTACTCCTCAAATCAATAACGGTTAAAGCATACTTGTACCCCTTATCATTATTGAGTTCAATCAAATCAGCAGACCAGATATAATCAACTTCCTTGGAATAAACTTTCCTTCTCTGAAACTTTGTGAATATTGGTTTATGTAATTCATCAGCTAATTGCTCTTCAGTCTTAATGGCATCATTAGAGCCTATAAGTTTTTTGAATTTCCAAGTCCAAGTTTCAATTTAGCACTAATCATCTTCTTCACGATGAACCTATCAACTTTTTCTCTCAAGGTTGGATTTTGTATCAGAGACAAATTATATAACATTTCTCTATCGGCTTCATGCTTTTCTTCCAACGTTGTGGTATTCCCATAATCAATATCGTGTCTCATGCACACTTCATCAACTCTATTGATTGGTTTACTCCAGGATTTAGGATTGTCTGCCTCATCTAATCTTTTATCCAAGTTTGTGCCTGGACCACAGAAAGAATACCCTGGAAGATGTAATTCCCCTGGTATTCCAGTAGTTGTAAATTTACTTCCTGATAAAAACTTTTGTATATCTCCTCCGAGTTTGTGTTTGGAGATAAATTGATTTTTTTTTTGAACCACACACCGAACATATACCTTTTTGTATAACCCTGTTATTTTTACTTTTAATATATGAAATATTTTTAGTATTAGTTTTCTTTTTACATTTGAGACAATAACTCATTTATTTATGAGAAAAATTTCTGCAGAGTGCAAAAACCTTTTTAGTTTCCAACATGCACATTTGAATCTTAATTTTTAAAACATAAAGAATCCTTAGAAATGCCTTCACTCTCTCCTCCATTTATTTAAGAAAAAACTTGAATTAAAATACATGTCTTCTCGATGTCGAAAGTATTGCAAATAGACTTTTTAATTCTTTGTATTCCTCCCTGGTGAGATGAGTTAATTTCTTTAATACCTCTATTCTTTTTGAATCTCACTGGTTTCCATATTTTGATATTTATTCATTCTCTCTCTTTCCTCCCTCTCTCTCTTCTCTCTTTCCTCCTTCTCTCTCTCCTCCTCCTCCTTTTCCTCCTCTTCCCTCTCTTCTTCAACTCCTTCCTCATCCCTTACTATACTTGAATCGTTTACACCCCATAGAATATTATACATATATTCATCAGGATTTCTTGTTATTCCTGTATCCAAAATAATTTTTTTACAACAGGATACCAATAAAATTTCTTTTGAATTTCTAAAAGAGCCTTACCTTTTCTTAACCTTATAATTTTTTCATTATTTAACATTCTAATTAAATCTAAAGTTGTTGGTTTATCAACATCAGCATAATGCCAATCTTTTATTGAAAATACCTCATTCTTATGTTGTAGAACATATTTATTAAAATACCGAATACCCTTTTCTTGAAGGTATGCTTGAACACAGAAATGATAATTTTCTTGAAGCCTTCTTGCTGTCATTTATGTATTAGAAATATATGTTAGAATAATATTATGGCACGAAACACCTCCCCATCTTCCCATAGTTAAATCATTTTGTATTTCCTTACTTATTATATATAATCCTGTTTTTTCTGTTTTCATGAGATAAACAAGGGCAAAACCATTATTATATTTACCCTTATTAAATTCTTTTATTTGTTGTTTACTAATCGTGGCTCCACAAAACTCATTCTCGATACCAAGTGGATAATATTCTTCCTTACGAGACTGATTTAATTGTTCCAGGTCTTCGAGGTTAATTTTAAATGACCAATTATACCCTAAATCATTCATATCATACCCCCATTGTTCTATTCTCATACAAACGATACGCCCTTCTTTATAAAAATTTATTTTAATTCGAACTGTGAATTCTGTATGACCTGGAGATAATATCAACACTTCTGTATCTTTAGAATACACAGCCGTTTTATTTAAGTATATATATTGTGATAAATCGCTTAATCTCACCAAGTCATTCGCGTCAGTCGGGCTTGGATAATTTTTTAATTTATAAGCATTTTTCATGTTAATATTTTTGTTTATATTATATTTATGTCGTTCAGCCTGTGCCTTTGTGTAATAATTTGATAAATCAATATCCAGTTCTTGAGATACACCAAAGATAGAACCATCTTTACCAACATAAGTCATTTATATTAGATTAAAAATAATATCATAAAATTTTTTATTTTTGTCGAGTTGAAATAACACATATAGACATAATTGACCACAACACTTGGAATTTAATTCTTGGACTTGAAATGTTTGATAAACACCATTCTGTAAGAATTTTATGACTTCAACAGGTGGTGGAAGACCAAAACTATCAAAATAATATTTGTCTTGACTATTAAAAATACAAACCCAATGAGAACCGTTCCCATCATTATCTTCTAAGTTCATAATAATATTCTTTGTATGTTTCGACACATTTGTTAATTCATCTCTCATACAAATAACCACATTATGAATTTTTAATTTCTTACAATATTTGGCAAGTTGTAAATTTGATGTTGTATTCTTTCCAAATTCTTTCAACCACTCATCAATGCTCATTTATTTATTAGAAAGATATAATCCATTACCTCTTTTCGTTAATTTTACACCTGCTTGTGCTATAGAAGAAAGCATATCTCCAACTAACAATCTCGCTTTATCAGGCAGACCTTCAAGTTTTTCAGCAAAATCTACAATTACACCACTTCCACTAATTTGTTTCTCCAACTCTTTGTTATGTCTTTCCAATTCTTTTTGAGCCTGGAGTTGAGCCTTCCTTTCGTTGGCAGTTTTGACCGCTGTTGAAATACCACCCGTCAATGCTCCAACCGCACTTAAACCAGCAAATAAAGGAATTAGAAATGGGAGAAATCCTCCACTCGTCTCTCTTATTGAATATTTTTTCAACATTGGTTTTGTCATTTTAATTTTAAGTGAGCCAGTGTCATTCAAGATTTTAACCTGTTCTCTTGTGAGCAAAACATCAATTCTTACTGCTCCTTTTCTCTGAATTGTATTAACGTTAATCGTACAAGGCTTTTGATTTTGAACACAAGATGATAGTTTATGAAGATTGATTTGATTAACATATACCCCAGTTGGTACTTTGCCACTCATTTATTTAACAAAAAATTATGTGAGACTAATCATCACACCATTATCTGTATTAATCTGCAATTCTGTTTCTTCCAAAAGCAAACAATATGTATCAACTTCTTCACTCTCTCCTCTTTCAATGTATAGGGAAGTATCCACTCGATTAGACTTTATAGTTTCTTTTTGAGCGCTCAGGTCAAACGTATAGATTGTATACAAACTTTTAAATGCTGTCATATCCAAAATAGGTTCTTTATTTCCATTACTTTCACACACCTTTTGGTAAGACTTGTATGCTTCAGCAAAATCATTTTTTCCCAATTAATTTCCAATCTATCTCGTGGATAAAATGTTCCATCTAGAGAAACGCGAAGTTGTTTCACCTTAGCATTATCACTCAATGCATTATTCTTATCAGTCGCAGTATCACCATCTGGCTTTTTAAAAATCATCCACAGATATCGTGGCTTTCCTTCCAGAACACCCAAATTCCACGTGTAAGTAGTTTGATTGAGTTTAACGTGTTGACATCTTCTTTTGAGGTATGATACACTGAGTGGTTTTTTTGAGTTAAGTCTTCGATTCAACATCTCTTCTGTTTTAAGATTAGGAGTATATTCACTGATATACCAACTCATCTCCTCAATTACAAATTTATTCTGATCACCAAAAGCATTACCAACACCAAAAAGCAATCTATTTTCATTATCATTCCTTTGTAGTTGAAATCTAATTTTAAGACCATACAGAACTTTATCATAATCACAAAATCCAAATATACCTTTAAGAGGAACTGCCACAGTAAAACTATTTTCTGCTTTTGTATCATCATTATACATTCCTTTCCTTTGAATATATCCAGGGTCTGTGTTTGTTCCCGTTGACATATCAGGAATAAAACCTTCGACAGACCCCTTTCCCATTCTATCACTGAATGTATAGAGTGTAAATTTCATCATTTCAGATACAGCAGAGACATAATCAACCGCTTCAACTTCTTGTGTTCCAATATACAATCGCACACTATCAAACATTTTCCAGAAGAAATCATTTACAAGTGTAGCGTTTGTGTTATTCCCAGCCTTAGTGAATTTAAATTTACACAACAAGAAACTTTCGGAGAGATTCAAATAGGTTTGTTGATTATTTATTTCAAAACTTTTTGTACCATTTGTATTCCAGTCTGTTCCAGTTATTGCATTTACCTTGAAGTAATCTTCTTTTTTAGTGGAGTTTGAGATAATAATAGTATCATCCAAATCATAGATACTATCAATTGCTTCCATACTTGTATTTATTTAGGAAAAAGATGTTAAAACTTTTGAAACCCTGATCCAAGTATTTGAATTATTTTCTGTCGTTCTTGGGGGACAACTGAGTTTTACCTTTCTTAATTTCTTTTATTGCTTGTAATTTATGAGATTCTTTCTGAGCATCTTTTATACTCTTTACAGCACCTGCTACATTTCCCACAGCAGAAGCAGTTGAACCAATTAGGTCTTTATGTTTAAGAATAGTTGAACCAATACCCATGAGAGTATCAATTATCCCATCTCCTCTAAATTGATGTCCAACACCCCTTTGTCTCTTAGGTTTATAGTATCCTCTACCAAGATACATACCTTCACCCTTGTAGTACGGGGAAAGGAACATCCCATCCCCTGTAATTATTTTATATTTTCCCAACTCGTGCTTCCTCACAATAACCATCGTATTTATTTATTGAAAAACTTCACGTAGGTGAATTCTGATGGATATAACTTCTCCATTAAAAGAGATCACACGATTATCTTGGTCGGTTATCCTAAAATTTACTCTGTGTATGGTTTTTCCTGACACAGGTAGATAAACCAAATTTTTAGGCTCCATATTGAATTTATAACCAATTGGGGTTGAGTATGCGCTGAATGAAAATATTGTATTTGTTTTTAATCCATCATTATAAGCACCATCAATCAAATCACAGTGAATTAACACCGAATTTATTCCTGAGGATATTTGAATGACATTATCACTGTAAAACGTCCCATTAGTTTCAATCTTTTTTGAGGAGAAACCTAATAACTCTCTAAATGAATTATCAATTGTGAAATCAACCTTGTAGTTATTTTTAACTTTAATCGTTGATTTTGAAGTATGTTTTTGAATGTTTATAATAATATTTTTTGGTTCATCACCCTGTTCTTTCATAAGACGAGCAATTTCGGAAGATATTTGAGAAATCTCGTATGCTCGGTGAGACTGTTATCGTTTTGTATCCACTTCCCGGATTATAACTAAACTTGTCATTTTTCTCGGTTATATTAAATAAGGTATTATAAGTCTCCATGGACAATAAAGATGCCTCATATTCTTTTGTTGTGTCAAGTTGTAGTGGGTATGGGAATGAAGATGTGTGGTCGCTTGTTGTGAAATTAAAACTCAGGATTGTGCTTCTCATCTTATTTAATATGAGATAAAATGTCTTTATATTGAGATTTATTAATTATTTTCATGTTCATCAACTGATCTAAAATGGCTGATGCTTCATTAAAACAATTGTTATTTCCAGCCTTCTTACTGCCGAACAACAATAACAGTCTATTAACTAATTGCGATGGGTCATTTGGAAGAAAACTAATACCTGAACCAAGGATACTTAAAGCCTGAATAATGTGTTTCTCCTTCTCATTCTTCCTACTTTTACCAGAAAGAATAACCTTATAATTTAGAGTGTTCAGCAAATCAATATATACTCTATCATCATTATTTTCCATATCCAATGGTTTATCAATATACTTTGATTCATCCCTCACAGTTGAACCTTGTCTTCCATCTTTTGTGAGAAGAAACATTAATCTCGGAGTTAGTTTAACAGGGGGTTGAGCAGAACTTAAGAACCTTAATTCATCATTAAATATCAATACCTTTTCTTTAACAAGATGAAATATTGCTGGTTGTTCTGTTGGAATGAGTCCTGCTTTGGTTTTTGAATCCGCTGAATATTCATTGTTTTGAACAGCATTCACAATATAATCAGGGGGTTGATTAATCTCTTCCAGTTGTTGAAATAAACCTTCATCATCATATTCTAATTCTCCTAAATGCTCTAATTCTTCCTCCGTCATTTGACTGAAATCTTTTAACATTTGAAGCTTTCTAGGAGTATATTCTACTGTGGGAACTGTGGAAACATCTTTCATTTTTCTTGGGAAGTTTTTAAAAGTGGTTTAAAAAATTTCTCTTGTTTTTTTTCAAATGCTTCTTCGCCCGTTAGTTTCTGTCTGCGTTTCTTCTTTATGTCTTCCTGTTGTTTTACAACTTTTGAAACCAACTCTTGATGTTCCTTAAATCTTCTTGCTCTTTCTTTTGTATCCATTTATTTATTGTAAAATATCATTTAATGAATTGTAAAGATCAACAGGGAAATTTTCCTTTTCTTCATCATTCAAGTAGATGTGTTCAAATAAATCCTTTTCTTTAAATATTTCATCAAATTCTTTATTAACATTAATGCGAGTTGTAATTTCTTCTTCACTAATCCTTGCATCTCTGCTTTTCATACGTTTGTGTTGAGTTTCTTCATCAACATCAAAACCGAATGATAAAATCTTCACTACGCTCAGATATTTAATAATTTGTCTCGTTCCTTCTGGATTAGTTTCTAATATCCCAACACCACCAGATTTTAGTTTCTTTAACTCACTCTTACAATGTGAATATTTTGTAATACCAAGAGAAACCTCCTCAAATATTTGTCCTTCATTCCTCAATCGCATATGTTCCTCCACTGAAATATAGTGATAATCTTCACCTTTTACTTCTCCAGGTCTTATTGCTCTAGTTGTTGTTGATACAATGCGTATCACGGGGTGTTTTTTAAGTAAATTTACAATATTCTCATTTGTACTACACAAGAACCTTGATTTATGAAAGTTTTTTCCAGAAGCAGATTTACCCACAAGATTTATAATAATAGTTGTCATTTATATATGTAATTGTTTATAAAACAAAAAATATATCCCTTAATATCTCATCTTGTTTCACAACAATATATTTATATTTTTCAGTCGTGTGCTTCATATAATCCTCAAATTTCTTTTTACTACATAATGTAGAACAATTATCTCTCCAAAAATTATTGATATCTATTGAATTTAACTTGAATAAAATAAAAGTATTAGCATTGTTTCTGATGGAACGACGAGGAAGTTGAAAGTACGATTGACTAAGATAAATACAATTACAAGAAGAATGTCTCCCTCTTGTGTAGTAGCTGTCCATTACCGTTTGGTTTCTCTCATTAACACAATCATCAAAGATAACGAGGTTCTTTTTTGATTTATCCAAATCTTGGGGAGACGGTATATCATCCGTATTATCACTAAGAATACAAGTTATAAGATTTGATTTCTTTTTACATCTCTGTGTATCACAAAATAGTTGAATTATATCTTCAATGTTATAATCATTTAGGTTTTTTTGACGTTTAAATAAACCTATTATATCTTCTTTTTGAAGACCAGCATTAAAACCTTGTGAGAGTAGTTGATACTCTGGTTGAAAACTCGACTTTGTGAAAATTATTAAATTATCATAATCTAAAAAGTTGGGAGTGAGGAGCATTTTTAAAAGTAAGCAGGTTTTTCCACATCCACTTGAACCAACTATGAGACATCTTAATGAATTTGGGAGATTTTTATGGTTGTTAAATTTTATCTTATTTTCCCAAATAGGTAAAAAATCATTCATTTATATATTTGAAAAACAGGTTATTTAATTTATTATTGGCTTTTTTAGAAACTCTATATTTTATCCTAAGTTCAGGTTTAATTTCAAGATAATCCATTATTTTATTTATACAATATCTTGTGTTGATATTTCCCTGAAAATTACATCCATGAATAATATACAACAACAATCCTTTGAACATTTCTCTTATACGTTCAGTTTCTTCCCTTGTAAGGAAAGGTGTGTTATCATCCTCATACTTTACATTCATTTCTCTAATCAATCTTGTAAAGTAATTCATTTTTGGTGTAAATCTAAAAGAATTATTTTCCTTTTTATATTTTTTATTATCATTAATTAGAAGATAATCACAGAATATACATTGTTTATAGGCTTTTGACTCTGTGTTTAATCCCTGTCTTTCACACGCAGGACAATTCTCAAATTTGTCATATGGAGAATCAGGAAAGTCTAGCATATTTATAAAGTAAAACTTTACTTAAACTGAAATTCATCTATACTTTCAGTTGTATATTACCATCGATATCGATATACTTTTTTCATTATCAGATTCAACGACAACATTTTTTATATTAAAGGTAATTTTAAAATTATCGTTAACTACTATTGAACGAAATGTCATTTCACCTGATATATTAACATCCTTTATTTCATCAAGATTTACATCTTTAGGGTTGTTGAAAAAAATACAAATTTCTCCTTGCATATTACAGATGGTCTTATCTTTTCTTTCTAAAGCTTCATCCATAAGGTTTTTGTTCTTTGATACTTTTTCTTGTTTCATTGCTTTTTCTAGTTTTGAATATATTACTAGAAGGAGAGGAGAAACTTTTGTTAGAGATACTTTAATTGATGTTCTACCAGGTATACTAAAAGCCCTTCCACTGAAGGAAATTGAAGAACTCATATTATTTACCATAATAGTTTTTATCCAATAGTTGTTATATTTATCTTTGTTCAATTTTACATCCTTGACATATTTCTCAGTATCTTTAACAGATGAAGAGATTGATTGAAACTTGTCTTTTGTGTCTTGAAACATTGTATTTATTAAGTGAAAAAGTTGGAGGATAAAATGTTTTTAAGCACAGATTCACCTATAAATTAAACGAAATTTTCATCAAGAAAATTTTAGTTTAAGCAAAGTTTTATTCTATAAATATGGTGAATACAACGTACTGCGATGTTTGTAATCACGAATATAAACATTATAGAAAACACCTCCGAACCAACAAACACACATTTAATCTATTTCATCAAATATCTCCTCTTGAGTTGGAAAGAAAACATTGTGATATCTGTTCAAAGGATGTTTTGAAGAGTAGTTATAATCAACATCTTCAATCACAAAAACACAAGAAAAATGAGTTTAAAGTAAAGGGAGACTATTATATTAAAAACACTGATGAGGCATTTAAAGGGCATATAAAAATAAGGATTTTTCAATTTGGAGAACCCGGTCCATCATCAATAGCTGAATCAATTGAAATAGTGAAACCCGATGTTGAAAAAATTTATTAAAAAGACATTAAAAGAAATAAAAACTTTAAAGTTTTATATGGGAGTGAAAATGAATATGAAAAGACAAGATGAAGAACAAACTCCTTATATGAGAACAGATCTTCATTTTATAACATCATTTCAAGATTTTTTGAATAGTGGGGTTTATGAAGAACTATCAAGACAAGAGGAGGATGTTGATAATACAGTGGTAGGAAGTGGATTCAATATTAAAAAAATCATCTTTTTAGATATACACATTCTAAAATCAAACCCTCTTAAAGCTTCTTCTTATATTGAATTACCAAAAGAAATAAAACTAAAGAAGGCAGTTGTTAATATTAAGAACAATGATAATAAATGTTTTCTCTGGTCTGTTCTTGCTCACTTACATCCACCAAAATGTAATTCAGAAAGAGTAAAACAATATATGAAATATGAGAATACCTTGGACATTAAAGATTTTAAATTCCCAATGCCATTAACAGATATTCCTAAATTTGAGAAAAAGAATAATCTTTCTATTAATGTATATGGATTAACGGATACAAACAAAATTCAAATATTAAAAATTTCAAACAACTATAAAAATGAAGAAACACACATTGACCTTTTATATTTTAGTGTTGGAAAGAATTCACATTACACATACATCAATAATTTATCAAGATTAATCTCTTCTCAGGTATTCAGAACAGCAAACAAAATATATCCTTGTAAGCGATGTCTTAATTCATTTCATACAAAAGAACGATTAGAACAACATTCAAAATATTGTAGTAATCATAAATCAGCTGTAATTACAATGCCTAAACCTGGTGAAAAGATTTATTTTGAAGATTATAATAAATCTATCATGCACCCATTTGTGATATACGCTGATTTTGAATGTATCCTTAAAAAGATAAATACTGCTTCTCCTAATCCAAAAGAACCATATACAAATAAATATCAAAAACATATTCCTTGTGGTTTTTGTTATTATATCAAATCATCTGTTGGAGAAAAGTATAACAAACTTGAACATTATCGTGGAAAAAATGCTTCACAAGAGTTTGTAAAACGATTAGAAAAGGATTGTATAAGACTCACTAAATTAATGAAAGAAACAAATGAACCGATGAAATTAACCAAAGAAGAAAAATTAGAATTTAGAATGAACAATATCTGTCATATTTGTGAGGGGAAAATTAAGGAGTCTAAAGTTAGAGACCATTGTCATCTTACTGGTAAATATAGAGGTCCCGCTCATTCCTGTTGTAATCTTAATTATAAATTACCTTCTTTTATTCCAGTCTTTCTTCACAACAGCGCCAACTATGATACACATCTATTTATAAATGAACTTTCAAAAACACCAGGGAATATTTCTGCTATAACAAACACAAGTCAAAAGTATATTTCATTTTCAAAAATGATATTCACAAAACCTTTAACTCGTATTAGGTTTTTAGATTCTTACAAGTTTATGGGAACACCACTAGCCTACCTCGCATCAAATCTAAGCTCCACAGACTCTTTTCCAAATCTTAATTCATTCTTTCCAAAAGAGGAAATTCAGATTAAAGATGAAATTCTGATTAAAGAAGGAATTCTTACGAGAGAGGAAATTCAAACAAGGAATGAAATTCAAAGTAAAGAGAAAATTCTTACAAGTAAGGGAATTTATCCTTATGATTATATGGATTCATTTATGAGATTTAAAGAAACACAACTTCCTTCAAAAGAAAGTTTCTATAATAACCTTTATGAAGAAGAGATAAGTGATAAGGAATATAAACACGCACAAGAAATATGGAAAATATTTAAGATAAAGAACCTTGGAGAATATCACGATTTATATCTAAAAACAGATGTTTTATTGTTAGCTGATGTGTTTGAAGCTTTTAGATCACTCTGTCATAATAAAAATTGTTATGGATTAGATCCTGCCCACTATTTCACAGCTCCTGGTTTAGCTTGGAGTGCAATGTTGAAAATGACAAAACAAGATATAGATTTAATCAGTGATGTGGATATGCTTTTGATGATTGAGAAGTCCAAGAGAGGTGGAATATCACAAGTATGTTCAAAAAGATATGCTAAAGCAAATAATAAATATCTCCCAAATTATGATAGTGAAAAAGATAGTAATTATTTGATGTATTTTGATGCTAATAATTTGTATGGATGGGCAATGTCTCAATCTCTACCTTATGGTAAATTAGAGTGGGTGGAAGAAAAGAATTATGAAAAGGCTTTGATGAATATTGTTATTTCTTCTCAAGAGGAATTGAATGACGAAGAAGAAGGTTATTATTTTGAAGTTGATTTGAGGTACCCGAGTGATCTTCATAATAAGCATAAAGATCTTCCTTTTGCATGTGAGAAAGAAACTCCAAAGAAAGAATGGTTAAGTGATTATCATAAAAGTTTTAATATTAAAGGTAAATCAACAGAAAAGTTATTAACAACATTCTATGATAAAGAGGGATATGTTTTGCATCAGAGAAGCTTAAAACAGTTTTTGAGAGAAGGATTGAGAGTAGCTAAAATTCATAGAGTTTTAAAATTTAAACAAAGTCCTTGGGTGAAAAAGTATATTCAATTCAATACAGATATGAGAGCAAATACAAAAGTAAAATTTGAAGGGGACTTTTATAAATTAATGAATAATGCTGTATTTGGAAAGACTATGGAAAATGTTAGAAACAGGCAAAACATTAGATTCGCAACATCTTGGAAAGAAGCTTCGAGATTGATAAATAAACCAAGTTTTGAGAGAGAAGAGGTTTTTTCAGAGAACTTTTCTGCAATTCATATGAAAAAGGAAAGTATTGTAATGGATAAACCAATTTATATTGGAACAGCAGTTCTTGATTTATCAAAGATATTGATGTATGATTATTTGTATAATGACTTAAAGAAAGAGTATGGTGAAAATGTTTCATTGTTGTATATGGATACTGATAGTTTTATCCTAGATATAAAAACTGATGATGTTTATGAAGATATGAAGAAAAATATTGGAGTATATGATACAAGTAATTTCAGCAAGAAGAGTGAGTTATTTTCCAAAAAGAATGAAAAGGTTATTGGTAAGTTTAAGGATGAGTTGGGTGGAAAAGTAATGAGTGAGTTTATTGGATTGAGAGCAAAGGCATATGCTTATAAGTATGGTGAACAGATTGATAAGAGGTTAAAGGGAATAAAGAAATATGTAATAAAGAAATCAATAACTTTTAGAAATTATTATAATTGTTTGATGAATAAGAAAGAAGAATATAGGAAAATGAATACAATAAGAAGTTATAAACATAACATATATAGTGAAGAAGTAAATAAAAAGGCATTAGGAGCCTTTGATGATAAGAGATTTATTTTAGATAATGGAATAGATTGTGTTCCATATGGATATTGTATGATAGAGTGTATAAAATAGATTATGTTTTAACGATGGGAAGATGGGTTAGGGTTTTTAAGGGCTACCGCCGCGTTTTTTCACAATATATAAATGGTTAAACCAAGTATTAATCAAACTAAAGAGTGGAGAAAATCTCAGTCTTGGTATATAAATGGAAAACATAATGAATGTGAAAAATATCAAATAAGTCTTATTGAAAAAATAACTAAAACAAAGGTAAATAAAACAAATAAGCGAATTAATTTAAAAACTAGTAAGTTAGAGGATGTAAAGAAAAAATGAATATCCTTGAATGGACTGAAAACTTTGATGGTTATCAATTGAACAATGAAAAAACAATTTACTATAATCTCAAAATGATATGTGGCTCAGGAGGTGGTCAAACAAGAGCATTAAGAGAAGTTTATCATTTCGTAATGGCACAAATGGGGTATCTTAAAAAATATAAAGATTCAAATGTTTTGTTTGTCAATATTTTAGATGGGGATTATTGTGCAAAGAAAATTAAACTATTGAAGGAATTTGAGAATGAACAAATCTTTATAGGTTCAATGAGTGAGCTGTTCAACCCCCAGGTGTTCAATTCAATGAGGTTCAACCTCCAAGTTAAAAGGGGAGACAAATAAATATACCTTGGGATAAAAAGGGGATTTATTTTTAGGGAAAAAAAATATAAATCGCTGAAAATCCCCCATTCATTTACATGGGGAAAAGTGAGCCAGAATCAGTATTCTTACCCTACTAAGTGCAAACAACCAAATACCGTGACGTGCAAGTTTTTAACCAAAAGTTCAAAGCACTGCCGCACACTATACTACCTGAACCAACAAACAGCGTGCACAATCCATCCATCCATTGGGACCATACTCTGTGCAGAGCTGGTGCTGCCGAAGCAGTCTCCTGGGCTATTGGGCATGCTCAAAATAATGGATGGATTCACAACCAGTGGTTGAATGTGCCTTCTTTCTCATCCTTTGCCTGACATGTTCGCTCAACTTGACTGGGTCTACAATTTCAAGAAATTGTGGAGATGGTCGAAGGCCATTTGGCCCATACTGGGTCTGCCATATTCATAGCCAATCTCTCCAAACAGAGGCAGGTAGTGCCAATTTTGATTGGAAAGTATTGTGAAATCTTAAGAAGGATGGGATGCAACAAGATGCAGCTTACTCTGCTGGCATTTCACCAGGATGATAATTTTTAGCCCAGTCAAATTTAGCGAACACAGACAAGTTAGAGTTCAATGGTGAGCACGCCACCAACTCAGCTATTCAACAGCCCTTCAAGTCCTTAAACTGACCAAACCTTTAACCACAATGCAAGCATAAAACAAGAAATGGATAACAACAAAGCTTATGGTGATCCAAATCAATCTCACCACTGATGAACTGCTGCAGACTGCTGTACTGGGCATCATACTGTGCAGGATCAGGTTGGTACATCCCAAAGGACACTGCATTTAATGGTCCTGATTCAGACAACACTGTGAACACAAATCAAGGGGAAACCTCCTCTCAATGAGATATGCCTCCAGGCCATAGAATTATCACAGACCAGGTGTGGTTCAATTTTTGCTTCCAATCCACAAAACGTTCCAACTTGCCTCTTCCCTTCCTTCTGACATCTGTCGACCCTTCCCTCCCCTTACACCCCACCCGTCGACCCTTCCCTCCCCTTACACCCCACCCGTCGACCCTTCCCTCGCCTTACACCCCACCCGTCGACCCTTCCCTCCCCTTACACCCACCCATCGTTCAACTCTTCTGTACCCTAACACCGATCAACTCGTTTCCCCTTACATGGTTAAACCTATCAACGTCTCCCCCATCCCCTTCCCCTGAACTTCTTTTCTGAACGCTGCAACTCCGGGAATCCATTTCTTTGGCTCAGATCATATCATCCCATCTCCTTTCCAGTCATCAATTTTATATCTTCTCAATTCCACCACACCCCTCCAATCCCCTCCCACAGCAAATATTAGCTCCATGTAAAGATTCAGGAGAACTCAGTGCCTTCCCATCAATCCCACACCCTAAAGCCTGACGATCCTCATTGAAACGCACGGATGAATATTTTGACCTTCCATGAAAGGTCTCACATCAAGGCGATGCCGTGAGTGTTGTACCCATCAAATTGGCCGCCATCTCTCCAGCTGTGTGGACTCCCCGTGAAGCTTGGCGCAGCACTTGCTCTGCCTCTGGGTACTGCCGCCGCTTCAGCAGCTGGTTCACTGCCGATTGCAGTTGCTCCGCACGAACTCGCTTCATGGCAGCACACGATCACCGCAGCACACGGTCACCGCACAACCTGTCGCATCTGAAAACCGAGCTCACCGTTTCATGAAGACACACGGTTAGAATACACGAGGAGTTCGAGGTGTTTACAAGGATATCAAAGAGGGAGACACGTCTGTGCATAAAATCGTGAAAGCCTGTGTGTGCTTCGAGTGCATGTGGTGGGAACTTGTCGAGCGCTCGCCAAACCAGGCTGTTCCGTATTAACCGTTTTGATGGAGCGCTTGTTTGAGCGTTTTTTCAAATACAGGAGAGTGCGTCACAAGAGAGAGAGAGAGAGAGAGAGAGAGAGAGAGAGAGAGAGAGAGAGAGAGAGAGAGAGACACAAGAGAGAGAGAGACACAAGAGAGAGAGAGACACAAGAGAGAGAGAGACACAAGAGAGAGAGAGAGAGAGAGAGAGAGAGAGAGAGAGAGAGAGAGAGAGAGACACAGAGAGAGAGACACAGAGAGACACAGAGAGAGAGAGAGAGAGAGAGAGAGAGAGAGAGAGAGACAGACAGAGAGAGACACAGAGAGAGAGAGAGAGAGAGAGAGAGAGAGAGAGAGAGAGACACAGAGAGAGAGAGAGACACAGAGAGAGAGAGAGAGAGAGAGAGAGAGAGAGAGAGAGAGAGAGAGAGAGAGAGAGAGAGAGAGAGAGAGAGAGAGAGAGAGAGAGAGAGAGAGAGAGAGAGAGAGAGAGAGAGACAGAGAGAGACACAGAGAGAGAGACACAGAGAGAGAGAGAGAGAGAGAGAGAGAGAGAGAGAGAGAGAGAGAGAGAGAGAGAGAGAGAGAGAGAGACACGAGAGAGAGAGAGACAAGAGAGAGAGAGAGACAAGAGAGAGAGAGAGAGACACAAGAGAGAGAGAGAGAGACACAAGAGAGAGAGAGACAGAGAGAGAGAGACAGAGAGACAGAGAGAGTCACAAGAGAGAGAGAGACAGAGAGACAGAGAGAGACAGAGAGAGTCACAAGAGAGAGAGAGACACAAGAGAGAGAGAGAGAGAGAGAGAGAGTCACAAGAGAGAGAGAGAGAGAGAGAGAGAGAGACACAAGAGAGAGAGAGAGACACGAGAGAGAGAGAGAGAGAGAGAGAGAGAGAGAGAGAGAGAGAGAGAGAGAGAGAGAGAGAGAGAGAGAGAGAGAGAGAGAGAGAGAGAGAGAGAGAGAGAGAGAGAGAGAGAGAGAGAGAGAGACAAGAGAGAGAGAGAGAGACACAAGAGAGAGAGAGAGACACAAGAGAGAGAGAGAGAGAGAGAGAGAGAGAGAGAGAGAGAGAGAGAGAGAGAGAGAGAGACACAAGAGAGAGAGAGACACAAGAGAGAGAGAGAGAGAGAGAGAGAGAGAGAGAGAGAGAGAGAGAGACACACACAAGAGAGAGAGAGAGAGAGAGAGAGAGAGAGAGAGAGAGAGAGAGAGAGAGAGAGAGAGACACACACAAGAGAGAGAGAGAGAGAGAGAGAGAGAGAGAGAGAGAGAGAGAGAGAGAGAGAGAGAGAGAGAGAGACAGACAGAGACACAAGAGAGAGAGAGAGAGAGAGAGAGAGAGAGAGAGAGAGAGAGAGAGAGAGAGAGAGAGAGAGAGAGAGAGAGAGAGAGAGAGAGAGAGAGAGAGAGAGAGAGAGAGAGAGAGAGAGAGAGAGAGAGAGAGAGAGAGAGAGAGAGAGAGAGAGAGACACACACAAGAGAGAGAGAGAGAGAGAGAGAGAGAGAGAGAGAGAGAGAGAGAGAGAGAGAGAGAGAGAGAGAGAGAGAGAGAGAGAGAGACAGACAGAGACACAAGAGAGAGAGAGAGAGAGAGAGAGAGAGAGAGAGAGAGAGAGAGAGAGAGAGAGAGACAGAGAGAGACAGAGACACAAAAGAGAGAGAGAGAGAGAGAGAGAGAGAGAGAGAGAGAGAGAGAGAGAGAGAGAGAGACAGAGACACAAGAGAGAGAGAGAGACACACGAGAGAGAGAGAGAGAGAGAGAGAGAGACACACGAGAGAGAGAGAGAGAGAGAGAGAGAGAGAGAGAGAGAGAGAGAGAGAGAGAGAGAGAGAGAGACACACGAGAGAGAGAGAGAGAGAGAGAGACACACAGAGAGAGAGAGAGAGAGAGAGAGAGAGAGAGAGAGAGAGAGAGAGAGAGAGAGAGAGAGACGAGAGAGAGAGACGAGAGAGAGAGACGAGAGAGAGAGAGAGAGAGAGAGAGAGAGAGAGAGAGTCACGAGAGAGAGAGAGAGAGACACAAGAGAGAGTCACAAGAGAGAGAGACACAAGAGAGAGTCACAAGAGAGAGAGAGAGACACAAGAGAGAGAGAGAGAGAGAGAGAGAGAGAGAGAGAGAGACACAAGAGAGAGAGAGAGACACAAGAGAGAGAGAGAGACACAAGAGAGAGAGAGAGACACAAGAGAGAGAGAGAGAGACAAGAGAGAGAGAGAGACAAAAGAGAGAGAGAGAGAAACAAGAGAGAGAGAGAGAGACACAAGAGAGAGAGAGAGACACAAGAGAGAGAGAGAGAGACACAAGAGAGAGAGAGAGACACAAGAGAGAGAGAGAGACACAAGAGAGAGAGAGAGACACAAGAGAGAGAGAGAGACACAAGAGAGAGAGAGACACAAGAGAGAGAGAGAGACACAAGAGAGAGAGAGAGAGACAAGAGAGAGAGAGACAAGAGAGAGAGAGAGACAAGAGAGAGAGAGACAAGAGAGAGAGAGACAAGAGAGAGAGAGACAAGAGAGAGAGAGACAGAGACAGAGACAAGAGAGACAAGAGAGACAAGAGAGACAAGAGAGACAAGAGAGCCAAGAGAAACAAGAGAGACAAGAGAGACAAGAGAGACAAGAGAGACAAGAGAGACAAGAGAGACAAGAGAGACAAGAGAGACAAGAGAGACAAGAGAGACAAGAGAGACAAGAGAGACAGAGACAGAGACAGAGACAGAGACAGAGACAGAGACAGAGACAGAGACAGAGAGAGAGACAGAGACACAAGAGAGAGAGAGAGAGCCGCAAGAGAGAGAGAGAGAGAGAGAGCGAAGAGAGAGAGAGAGAGACACAAGAGAGAGAGAGAGAGAGACACAAGAGAGAGAGAGAGAGAGACACAAGAGAGAGAGAGAGACACAAGAGAGAGAGAGAGACACAAGAGAGAGAGAGACACAAGAGAGAGAGAGAGACACAAGAGAGAGAGAGACACAAGAGAGAGAGAGAGACACAACAGAGAGAGAGAGACACAACAGAGAGAGAGAGACACAAGAGAGAGAGAGAGACACAAAAGAGAGAGAGAGAGAAACAACAGAGAGAGAGAGACACAACAGAGAGAGAGAGAGAGAGAGAGAGACACAAGAGAGGGAGAGAGACACAAGAGAGAGAGAGAGAGAGAGAGAGAGAGAGAGAGAGAGAGAGAGAGAGAGAGAGAGAGAGAGAGAGAGACACAAGAGAGAGAGAGTGACACAAGAGAGAGAGACAGAGAGAGAGACACAAGAGAGAGAGAGAGAGAGAGAGAGAGAGAGACACAAGAGAGAGAGAGAGAGAGAGAGACACAAGAGAGAGAGAGAGAGAGAGAGAGAGAGAGAGAGAGAGAGACACAAGAGAGAGAGAGAGACACAAG